>NW_010209041.1:92755-168366 GCF_000695765.1 Mesitornis unicolor
GAAATGAAGTCTCCTGTGAAGTGGCACTAAAGATGTTTCACAATCCTGTCACCAGGCACAAAAATGTCTGAGCCATCATCCCCCACTGACTTGAGTAAAGATTCCATTTTCCTTATATCTGCATGCAAAAACTTCTAAGGCACAAACCTACATCTGATTGAAATAACAAAAAAAAAGTAGTGTAAGAATCTATTATTAATAAAAACCAGTGTTCATTTGTTTATTTGGAAATTATGTTGAAATAATGCTTTTAATTATTAAGTCTGTATGTGATTAAATGGCATTGGTGACATTCAATTAAATATGGCTCTCTGTTCAACCCTTTTTAAATGTCCAGGTTCACAGAGGAGGGAAATGAACTTCTTTTTCCTAAAATCCACTGAAGAACTCTCTTCCTCTCACAAATTAAAGAAATCAAGAGTTGGATTATTTAATACCAGGCTTAACTGCATGCATCAAGGAGAGAAATTTTGTTTTGATTCTGGATTCTGTATAGACTTTGGATGTATAACTTTCATTTAACATCATTTAAGCTATAGCATCCCAACCTACAGTCCCATCAATGCTGATGGGAGGGTTTTATCATTTTAAAGAGTTTGAGCCAAACACTGACTCAAAGACAGCTTTCAAAAGGAACAGAATGAAAGTTATGTCAAATTCAAGCCCAGAATCGGCTCCAGAAGACTGCCTATTTTTTTCTTCTCCCCTTTAAGGTATATAACATGTAGTACTAAAGGTGTCTTAATGTTTAAAACACAGATTTGTTTCAAACTACAGATTTGAAAATAGAGGGCTGCAGATTCTATAATGTCATTGAATCCTTTTTATGACACCACTGTGGAAATGTTGAGGCAGCAATAGCTCTCAGTAGGCTTACATCCTGGCAAGAAGAAAAACAAAATGCCTGAAGTGATCCTACTGTGTGTTAATCACATGGTTAATTTGTTAAATTTGCATTTCATTTGTTACTGTAGCGTGGCAGAAATTTTATTGATAAAGGAGATTTTTATTGTTTTGTTTTGGGTTTGCTGCTTTTTTTCCCCCCTTTGTCTTCCAAGAGATTCTGCATTGATCCATCTGTTTTCTGTCCATGAGTTCGTCATAATTAGTGACTGAGCATGTAGCTGAGTAAGAAGAGTTAATGATAGGGCATAGTCTTTTTTATAGTCTCTTGTTTTGTAATTGTTGCTTTTCTGGGTTCGTAGGTTGCATGCAATTTGCTATGGTTTTGATCTTATTTTCTTGTGAAATTGCTTTAAGATAAGCCTCTCTCACTGATTTTTTTAAGTCTCTCTTCTTTGTTTGATTAATTTTCATCCTCTTGATTTCCTCATTTTCCTGTATAGTAAATGATTGGGGTGAGAGTATCTAATATGGGGGCCAGATAGAGAATCAAGCTCTCTTGCTCCCCCCAGCTGCTGAAGAAAAATAGCAATATCAATGTCATAAACCCTTAAATGTGCCCATTACTTCTCTGGCCAGACACCTCACTGAATTAAAAACAATAACTTTTGAAAGAGAAAAATATTTGAATCAGACTTAGAAATTCAGTAACAAAAACTTTCTGCATGGCAACAGCATCAGCCCCATTGCTAGCCCCAAGCAATACATCAATCCATAGGAGAATCTAAAGCTAAACCAAGTATTTCTTACACAGTTTCTTCTAGCTCATTGGAGTCAAGCATAAGTCTATCCTTGGTGAGATCACAGTCCATCTAAAATGTAGGCTGTTGCAAATCCCTTAAAGTAACAGAAGAGAAGAACTAATACACAAAAATAGTTAGGACACAAATTGGTTGGCCTTCATAGACAATATTGTTAAAAGTCCCTTAAAGCAGGCAGGCAACTAGTCCTTGGTTATGCACATGGGATTACTCTAGAAGTATGTATTCCTTAGTATCTTTTGCCTGAATTAAAGGATAAGAACTGAATTTTGAACTACCTTAAAACTGCAATTGCTTTTCAAAGATAGCTCCAAAAGACAACACCACATAGTGAATTATCCCTCAAGTATGGATCAAAAACACACTGGTTTTGATTGGATTAATGTCTTAGGTCAAACATCTAGCAGAGTGAGAAAAGGAAAAATAAGATGCAATGGCAGACCTAGTGTCTCCAGGTCTCATAGAAACTTCTGTTTTATCTTCTTTTTTCTCTGCAGGAGCAATCACATACCTCTTAACCTTTTTTTCAGACAGACCAAGAGGTGACATTTGCATCCCTGATTCATTGTGACTAAAGGAATCTTCTTTGGATAAATACAAGGTTTCATCTTTCAGTTGTTCCAGCCTTCTCTTGCAATTAGTTTCACTACTTCACTCACTGACATTCCTTCTGACACTCGTATTTCACGAATAGATCAGCAAGCTCAGTTTCAATAGGCAGAACTGGATTCTCAACCAAAAATCTCTTACACTGAGGAAACTTTCAGAAGATCTCACCACTCACTACTGTGACTGGAAAGGTGCAAACTGTCAAACTGAAGTCCCCACTCAATGCCAAGGCATTTCTCACCCAAGGGTATGGAAAATGAGGAAAAAACTTTCTTTATAGGAAGGAGCAGGAGAAGAGGTCCATCTATGTGTGCATGGCATTCTTTAATTCTGAGGTATGACATGTGACAGCAGGAGATATTCTCCACTAGGAGAAATCTTTCAAGGACAAATCTTCAAGAACAGTCTGAAAGGAGATGTAAGTGCACAGCAAAGATCTGACGGAGGCAGTCGAGAGTGTATAGTGAACTGAGAAAAGTACAACAGGGAGATCACTGATCCCATCTTTTCCAAGCTTTCTAAGATAGATGGTTTGGTCTTTGCACTGTCTTTCAGAGCATACTTTCTGCCATGAACCACCAGGCTTTTGGTTTGAAGGACTGAGAGAGGTTTTAAGACCACAGCACCTTTTCAGATGGACATATTTTCCAAAACAAACATGACTAGAAAATTAAAGGAGAGCTTGCAAGGTTGTTTTCAGTTTCTCAGAGTGGAACAAGAAATATCTATTGGAAGTCAATGCCACAATAGAGGGCCACTATCTCAGGGGCTGGACTGTAAGGTGGTAAGGAAGACAAACCATATCTGACAATATGTGGAGTATTAAAGTCATCTTCTAGGTTCAACACTAACTGGGGTTCAGGCTACCTTTTAGCATCAAAACCGATCGATGTTGACACAAATTCCAAAATCTGGTGCCAAATTTTAGTGCAATGTTTACACAGTGGTTGTAGTATCCCTGGTGTTTCATCCCCTTTGGCCACATTCAGATTGGAATAAAGTCCTCTCTAATTTTGGTTGTGACATAGGTCCCTGTCCAAAGTCAGAGAAATAAATTCTAAATCTAAGGCATCAAACTCAGAACTAAGTTTTGATCTCCCATTCTGGCTAGAACTCAAGCTGATAGAATAATTCAGGCACATCCTACTTCATCAATCAGAAGACTAGAGAAGCACTTTTACACTTGGGTTTGACAAAAAAAAACCATCTATCAGTCCAGCTCCAGAGTATTCTATAAGAGGGATCCAAAAAACTTTCCTTCAGTATTCTTGATTTGTGAATGCAAAAGACTTAAAAATTTTTCAGAATGTCACTTTTTAGATGTATTTCCCCAAAAGAAACAAAGCCTGATTTATTTAATCTCCTGTTATTATCAGACATACTTGAAAATAATAAAAACAAGAGAAGAAACTCTTTGCCCATGTTCATGTAAAATCTGATTAAGGAAAGCATTTTTAAAAAATGAGAAAGATGTCACATGTTAGTGTATATTGGAAAATGTCCTACAATATCAGTAACAGGTCTATTATTCTAATCACTCTGTAATGAAGGACTTGCTAAACAGATATAGTAGGAGAAACAAATGAGTCCAGAAGTGTCCACTCCCTATGAACTCATATCTGTTGTACACAGAAGAGAATCCCCTAAAGAAAACTCCACTTTTTTAAAGTGGCTAATTAACATATAAACCACAAATGTCGGAGTATCATAAATATTCAAGTAGTGATGGATAGTGGGATAAACCCTGAGTGCATGCCATAAGTTTTTTATCTCCATAGCTATCTGAGTTGGATATTTACAGTAAATTACAGCTGCACATGCTTTACTCCAGAGCCATATGTTTTATTATTCAACCAGATGTAAGCCATAAAACTGTTTTATCTATTTTGTGGTTCAGCCTAGTACTAATAAAATAAACTGCAAATACCTGACTTATAGCTTTGCAGGCATTTTTGCACTCCAGTGAAGTGCAGTGCCAATGCCTCATGCAGTGAAAGTGATCTAAGAAAATCATATGTTCTTCCCATTTCTTATGCTTTCATGAGGACCTTAAATACTTGAATGAACAGTGTTGAGCTATAACTTGTTCTTTTACTGTTTTTCATCACATGGACTATCACCATCACTGATAGTTCATTTTTGTTTCCTGCAGATTGGAAAGGACATTGTAAGAGGCCTGCACTCTGTCTTGGCATCTACATCATTGATTTTCCTTGAGCGTTACAGGGTAGCATCAAGTTACTAAAATAATCATACATCCTAGGAAGGATGCATTTCGTCATATAAAAAAAAAAGTAATGTCGCAATTAACAAGGTGTTATTCTCTTTTTTATTTGATTTTTTTTTAATCTATCATATTAAACCTTGGACACAAGAATCAAAAAGTATGAATTTGTCTTACCAATATTTTGGGATTAAGATTCCTTTAAACACCTATGAAAGCTCTCCTAAGTACACACACAAATGCTTTCCGTTTATTTCAAGTGTGCTGGAAGACAAATTCAGCTTTCATATCACTGTTTTTGCCAAAAAAATTGTTCTCAGAGGTCTTAAAATCCTATTTTTGGTGTAAAGTGTGACTATAGCAACACAGTATGTATATAATGGGGGTAGAGAAGACATAAAGAATATTGTGAAAAGATCACAAAATACAGCCAATTTTCTGAATATTTTTAGATACACTGCTGGCCTTGAACTGATATGCTCAGTCTCAAGGTTGTCATGGACATCTGTTAATAAGTCTCCCTAGCCCAACAACATTCATTCGACTCAAAATGCATAACCCTAGCAGACTAATGAGGAACTGAATGGTGAATGTTTATCAAAGGGAACTCTCTTCCATTCCATCCACCTCTTGCATACTTTCAAATAATTAATCTATTTTAACAAGGGACCCTCTCCCTATTCTATGGCTTCAATTCAATCTCTAAAACAGGGGATTAAATCCAGCATTCTGCAAATTGAAATTAAAGTGGGTTTGGTTGTTGTTTTTCAAGCTACTCTAAGTGTTAATTGGGGTAAAATCTGCAGCTTCTGGATTACCATTCACATTTCGATTAACAGAGAAGGAAAGCTTTGCCAGAAGTACTGCAAGGACTAAGGAAAATGAAGTCTTTTAACCCTTTCTCAGCGTAGTAAACAGGTATCACTTAGAGGAACATAAGCAATTTAAAATGCTTTGGTTGCTCTGCACACAATAATAAAGTTGAAGAAAAAACAAAGTACTGTGTCATTTTTTACTCCTCAAAATCCTTCAGATTTCATTATGATTGATTAAAAATAATTGAACAGATGTTACAGGCAGTAATGCTTTTAAACCCTTTGTGCTTAGATTTAAATCTGGAATAATACAGATAAAGAAAGTGTGAAAAATTTCATACCACGGTCCCACAAGTATTCGTAAAATGTAAGTGCTGTTTAGATACTTTCTTATGCCAGATACTTTATCATTTTTATGTTGCTGCTGAAAGGATAAGGTCTAAAGTGTGAGTTCCTGTGATAAACACATTTTCTTTTGGCTCATGAGTCACAGAAAATGTAAAAAGATGTTTTCCTCTCAAAACACCAATATTGTGAACATCTGGTTCATACCCTTCTTAACAAAATTTGTTACACTGCTCTATTACATATAAACATCTGTCATTTATATCAAGCTTTTGACAAATGCTCTATCCTGAATTCTAAGAACTGGCATGCTAGGTCATTAAATATCTTTTTTATACAAGATTAAAACTGGTTTTTTGTGTCGAAGACTGAATCTTATTCAACAGAGGCAACTACTTTATCAAATGAGAAAATGGGTTAAATTTCAATCAGCAGTCTTAAATTTTCTTCCTCCTGACAACTACATGTAATGACTGTAAAGCACTCTTCTCATAAAAGACAATGATGTGCTACTGGGTGACACTATGTGGATACTGCTTAGTGAATGGTTTTGTCTACCTAAAAACCTGAAAGTTTTGAGAAGTTCCAGACCCTCAGAGTTTTTCAGATATTCATGGTTAGGGAATTAATTTGTTTTGGAAAAAAAAAAAAAGAAGAAGAAAAAAAAATGGCAGTTTAGCAGTTTTCTGCTGGAGTTCAGTGCTAAGAGGTTGTTTTGTTCCTTTGCTTTGTTTGGAGGGGACGGCTGCCGCCGCACAGACAAGCAATGCGTTCCAGGAAACATTCTTCTTTCAGAGATGTGGAATCATTTCTACCACTCCTTTTTGAGACTTAGAGGCCAATGAAATCAATATCTGGGGGAGCTGTCACTGATTTTTGTAGTGCTCCAATGACTGTTAAGCATGAGGAGATCGTTTGATTTTTCTGCAGTTAAATTGCTGTTGTGTGGTCCCCTCTGCATTCAGGAGAGAACAACCTCTTCCACCACAGAATAGGACAGAGTCTCATGAAGCTTCAGCCAGAATCACCACAGGATCCTGCCTCTTTGAGCATTTAAAGCTAGAACTGGGACACAAATAAGAAGGGCTTTCCATAATTCTGTGATTCATGACTCCAAGAAATTAATCCAAAATTTATGTATGACCTCCAAAACCAGCTGCACTGAGTAGAGTCCACTATTAAAAGCAAGTCAAGATGTGTAAATGAGGTGTCTCCATCTCTCCATTGACTGTACAGACTAAACAGAGAGTCACCTGGCAACAATTAATAGAAAAATGGATTGCATTTCCTAAATGAGGTGCATAAAGTGGGCAGTCTGCACCTGGCTGTATGAGCTTTAAATTTGCCATCCTTATTCACAATGTATGAAGTATTTTTCATAGCTTTTCAGGACAGGCATTGCACAAGACATTTGTAACTAGCTGAAAACAAAGAAACCCAGTGATTCACTGAGAAAAAGGATATTTAGTTAGATGCATGACAGAGCCAGAGGCAACTTTGGAGCTGCAAATGTAATTACTGCTGGCCAGAGGCATTTGCTTTCCACTTAAAAAAAAAAAGGGGGAAAAAAAAATTTTAAAAAAGTCATCGGCTCAGATTTGTCTGATTTCTGTCAAGAGAAGAACAGTATAAAACATGTTCAGTCTTAGGAGATCTGGAAGATCCTCCTTAAGAAAGGAACATATTTGGAAAAAGTCCCTTTACCTACATGTGTAACATGAAAGAAGGCAATTTCGTCATCGTCTGTCTTCCTCCTGCCCTTATTATAATATGCTGAACATTGTTTTTTCATTGCAGGATGGGCAAAAAATACGGAGCAATTTGATATGCTGCCTGTACTAACACTGAGAAAGCCAAATCTAGTGTCCTAATGAAATCTATTACAATATAAAAATGGTGTGTTTATTAATCAGGCAGAACAGATTTCCTTATTGAGCTAGAGCATTTCAAGGCCATTTGAGGGAGGGAGAGAGAGAAATGTCTTTACAGTACATTCTTTGTTTCCTTAACACTGATCACCTGTCATACTTGATTCCTACAGTGGACCTTTTATAGAAATTTGCTATTCTGACTTTTGCATACATTTTTTGCAAGCATTACTCTGGGACCGTTTAAACTGGGATGGGTGGGCATATGCCGAGTAGGGTAGCAAAGATTAGGGAAGGATTAAATTTCAGTTGTGAACTGGCCGCATCTCTTGAACCATTCATTACCAGATTCCCCAGCATCTGGGTTTTCAAAAGGTGATGAATTTTTGTATGGAAAAGGGTATTTTGTTGGCCGGACTCCCCTGAAGCATACTTTCGACATTAACTCCCTATTGGCAGCCATTTCTGCTTATGATTTGTTTTAATGAACACCAGTTTAAACTGGGCTAATCATAGTGTCTGCTGGAGAAAGGCTAAACCTCAGCATATTTCATACAAGCTTGACCCAACCAGAGCTCATGTGCTGCACATGGTAGCCATGCAAGAGGACTTTTTTGAGTGTGGGATTTAAGTCTATACAGGATATGGTTAGGATACATGTGGGAAATAAACATATTTCCATTTAATTTTTCTTCCTATTACCTCAGTTCCCCATCTCCCTAACCACTGCATGCTCCCACCACCTTCTGTCTCTCTGACCTTGTTGTTGTCTCCCCTTTGCCTGCAACCTCTTCTACTCCTACATCTCCCACTCATCTCAGTTCCCCTGTGCTCAATTTGCATCCTCTCAATACCCTGATCCCACTGCTCTTCATCATCCTCCAGCCGTACGTCTTCTCAGTCTCCTCACACATTTCTGTGGTTTCCTAAATCCTCCCTCTCACATCTTAGGCCAAACAGCTGGAGCCAGAAAAGTTTCTAATTAAAAACTTCTAATTGTAAATATCATATATTTAACAATTACTCATTGAATCTCTCAGAAATGTCCCTAATTAAATCCCCTTGAAAATACTGAAAGGTCTTCCTTACCAAAGTCCACAGAACAAAGACAAAGCAAAGTTGTTATGTTTATTACAGATGTCATGAACTGAAAAGACATTTTTCATTAAAACTAAGCCATAACCAAATATGAAAGCAATAATAATTTTAATCTGAATTTTACCTAGCTCTTCAGAATTAAATTTAGAATAAAGAATTTCTGAAAAATGTATAAGCTAAACCCCCTTTGAATCCCATATAATTCTGCATTTGGTTTGCATCAGTGTTGCATTTCTAAATAGAACTTCTTAATCCATTTGTCAGTACTGGTCTATGAGTGACATGATTGAAACATATTTTTTTTCTGTAGAGATATCTGCAGGTGTTTCATGCATTTTGGTATAAAGCAGGTTAAAATAAACATGCATCATGGCAGAATGGTGAAATTCTCTTTCGGAATAGTAACCATTACAAATTGAGGACAAAATTGAGTAAGGTAACTATTAAATATAAAGGGACAGATCCTCAGATAACATAAATTATGATTGCTATTCTACTGATGTCATTAAGGTTGTATCGATCCAACTCTGCTTAGAATATGCTGAAAAGTGTTACTACATCCTGCAGGCAGAAGGAATACTTTAAAAACGATACCTGTCCCTTATCAGAATCCACTTTGCTCACAAATGAAAGTTATTTCTTTGTAGCTTTATATTAAATTTTATTCTTGTGCATATTTTTCTCTGAGTTACCTTCAACTTCCTTGGAGCCTTTTCCCTTTGAAATGCAAGGGGCTCAGTGTTTCATTATTACAAGGAACAATAACTTTATGTGATTTACATATATAACTAAGCACTAGGATTTCAAACCTCAAGAGTATGGTATTGGAACAGTAAAAGTTTCTTCTTGAATACATAACCTATTTCAACTATACCTATAGTGACTCCATTTAGTTGAAAATAAAGCAACACTTACTTTATTTTCTAATATGCTATTTATTCTTCCTCCTCCTTCTTTCTAGTGCAAATATCTCTCTGTGTACTGCTCTGTTTAGTAACATTAGCACATAAGCCTGTGGAGGCTGGAAATCCTGCCTCCAGGATGGTGAAAAAAAGGCTACAAAGGACTCAAAAGGACCTGCAAATATGGAGACTAGAGGTGAGATTTCTAATGCATCAGGCATGTAATTTCATTAATCCAATACACTGATTAAAGAGCTTCGAAGCAATACTAGTGCCTCATCCGGACAGATTCTGATTAAGCAACAGAAGTGTGAGAAACTGTTACAGATCAAAGACTGCTAAGATATAGGCTGGGGAAGAAAATAGTTTGGGAAGATTTAGAAAATATATTTAGTGGCTCTGTGGAAAAAGAAAATGCGTTAGATACAAGCTATACAATAGATTGTTATGTAGCATTACAAATTTGTCATTAAATGCATACTTCAGAGAACAAAAAGTGATAATGGATAATTTAAACATTTTTATTTAAAATTATTTAAGGGAAGATAAAATGAACAGTTGAGTTGCAGTTCAAACATCTGCCTCTTATACCTCAAACTTAAATATCAGAATTTGAACACTGGTAAAATAGCTCATCTTCTGAAAGACCTAAAAGAGAGAGAGGAGTAGGCTAAATCATGATGAGGGTTTATGAGCAACCAGTGACATAAGAATATTTATGTACTAGCAGCTGCTACAGGTGATCATTTATATTCCAGAAACAGTAGCTTCACATCATAAGCTTGTTCAAGAGTTTTTCAATGGACAACTGCTTAGTTATACGATTTTTCTTGTCATGTATAGCTGCAAAAAATTACCAAGAAACATCTTCTATAATTTATTTTACAAATTTCCAGTTTCTTCAGAATTTTTCAGGGTATGCTCCTCTAACAAATGAAGTGAACCTAAGCAGTATTTTTTTGAGAGTTACTCATCATCTGCTACTGTAGAATCTTCAGATTGTGCTAAATTCTCCACCCTCCCTATGGGAAGACGAAGAAAGTGAAAAATACCATGATGTAAAATGAGAATAATACTACACAGATGTCCCAAAAATGAGCCACGTTTGAAACTGTCCAGGGAAGCCATTTTCTATGCTCATTTTAAAACTCCATGTTAAGCCAAATACAGCCGTGACATCTTTCTCAACACATTTCAGCAACCTGAATTATATTTTCTAACTTTAGCTGAGCTGTACCAGACACTAGAAATGGGAAACAGGTGACAAAGATTCCACTGTGTCCATTCTGTGGTGCTCTAAAGAACGAAAGTCTAGTTTTGACACCTGGATAATTTTAGCACTCTCAGGACCTTTCCACATTACCTCCATCCACAATTGCCTAAGAAGCTTCTCTCACAGCAGGCATTTGCAGTGAGACAGTAGGTTTTTCCTTTTAGAAACTCCTTCCTGTCTGGGGAATTCCCAAAGAAAACACCACCTTCACTCCCTTTTTTGTCATTTTTCACTAGTACTACATTGCAGCTCAACAAAAACATGATGCTAATGAGTTCCCCTACACCAACACTGCCTGAAAGGACAGATTATTGCTCACTAACTCAGCACTGTTGCTTCCTACAATCTAGGTGGTTTCTGGTATATTTTAACATCTCTTCCAAGTAACAGTCATGCTCCTTTAGACCTAGGACCCAAACCATGCCTCTTTTCTGACAAATTAAATAGTATAGCATAAAATAGCATGGCTGCACAGTCATTACACAGGTGGAGTATGGAGTTCTTAATGTTGTGTTTATCCCCTGAAACTGCTTATATTTGGGGCTTTCTTGTGCTTAGAAGCACTAATCCCACTGCTTAAAAGGCTGTATAGAGGAATACATGCCTTGCATATAATTATTCTCTTCAGCAAGTTGCCCTGTGAAAGTTATGATGTTGAGTCCTCAATGCTCTGTATAGCAGTATTATTAATATCTCAGTGAGTAGCTCCAGAAACAGAGTAAAAGATCTCTTCCTAGTGTTCTGTTGTCTGTCTCTCTGGTGAGTGAAAGGCTAATTTCAATCAACTGCAATTTTACATTTTTCCACTGAGTGTCAAATATCTCTTATTACTCAATTTTTGGACTTTTAGAGTGGGCAGAGATGTTGGTATTGAGTAGATCAGCAACACGTGACAGAATCTCCGGTGTAGGGAGGAAGAAAAAGCGAATTATGTAGTTAGCTGTATTGGTCTGTAGTTTTCCATTAAATGGATGTCTCTGGCTTGCTATCATTCACTGTAATTGCAGTGTCTGGAAAGTTGACTTTCCCTTGAGACTAATCTATTTTAAGTTCAATGGATCAGGGGAAGCTTTTGAAAGACTTGTACAATTCTTTACATTTGACTTTTGAGTCCAAGAAAAGACAATATTGTGTACAATATGTACTTCTTAATCAAGAATTTATTAGAATATTAATTTGAGACAATCTCTAGTGTAAATTTCCACAGTTAAAAACTCATAATGGAGCACCACACATACATACAATTTTATAGACACTAATTGTTTTCAGAGTCTACATTTAGATAAATTAAGCTATTACAGTTGGAATTATGTTCTTTCTATTTGTTTGTATTTCCCATGCTTTACCATCAGCTCTGGCAGAAGTATCAAGGCAGTCAAAAGTTGTTGCAGAGAGTTTCAGACATGCTCTGAAGGAAAGAATGTTATACTTTAAGACGTTTTTGGCATTTTGTCCAAACACGTATGGTATAGATAGGACTACTAGTACTTTAGTCTTTCTTGAGGTTTATTTCTTCACTGAAATAACTTGGAGAGACTATTAGAAGCTCTAAAACTAATTCCAGAATACTCAGAAGAGGATATCCACTGTGCCCTGAAACCTCTAGTGGGAAAAATTTCATCCTTCTTGCCTAGACATTCAAACTATGGCAATATCATCAAACATGGTAACCAAACAACAATGGGAGAGGTGACCTTCTAAAATCTCATTTTTGTGGCTGCTGTAATATCTGTGACTACTGTAACTGCTGCTCAAGGCTCAAAATTAACCCAAGGTTCATACAGTACATCAGCCGCATACTTACATCTTACTTACTCCTCTGAACATCATCTATCTTAAGATAGGAGCCCTAAATTGTCTTCATGGTAAATAGCAACAGAAAGCAAGCAGTGTTAAAAAATAAGTGGTTTCCTTTCATTTATCAAAAGCCAAGAGTGACCAATTTTGTGGCTTTCACTGAAAAAAAACCATGCCACAGGGAATTTACTGTTCCTGGCCCATAGCAAATTCCTGAGCAAGAGAGAACAACCACAAGTAACAGTTGTTATGAATGTTGCTTAATGCATAGCTGGACGGTGCATATTTGCCCTGTAAAAAGAACTGCGTAAAAACTGAAGAATATTTGCTTTCAGTCTTCATAATGGAGCATGCTCATACCTTTCAGATTCCATCTTGCTTCCATTTTTGGGGTTGCCTAGGAAGCCCATACAACAAGAAGTCTAAGATGTAGTAGGATATCCTGGTGTTAAACAGATGCATAAATTGGCAGTAAAGTACTGCATTCCAGGTGATAAACTTTGAAATGCACCCAGTTTTCATCTAAGCAGCTGTGTTCAGAAACCAGGAGATACTGGAGATACTCCATGTCTTTCTCTAGCATCACAGGGTGAACTCAGCACATATATCTCTTTTTGAAAGGAGAACATTTTGCACTCAAAGACTGATATTAAATGTGAACCTCTGAACTCTAATTTAACAAAAACCTAATGTTCCACCTTGCCTGCTTTTAGAAAACACCAATGTACACCCCTCCTTGATGGGCCTGCATGAATAAAGGGCACTGAGAGCTTCGTCCCTAAGGGGATGCAAAGTGCTCTCGCAGAATACTCTATATCCCACTGCAGGTTTGCTTTACACTTGGTTTGGAAAGGGCTGCATGAGAATGTCCAGCAATGCCCATGCACGCCCAGCTTCCCATCTGTGCTGCAGTACTTTTGGCTGCTCCAGAGGCTAAGCTTGCAAAAGGGGCAGTAGCTGAGCCTAATAGTGAGGTCTTTGCACAAGCACTTTTTTCATGGCCAGTGTCATCAGTGTAAATTTAGCCAGCACCTCGCAGGGCTCATGACTGTGGTCCATGGTAGGAAAGAGAAGTGTGCTCACAACATCAGCCTCAGGCAGTGGTAGCAGACTTCCTGTTGTATGACTGGCCCTACAGCAGGAAAGCCACAGCTGAACCTCAGAACCATAACATTACATAATATCAGGGATTACTGTCATCAAGCCATGGCAAGACTGCACTTGCATTTTTGGTTTGCATGAGAGAAGTCTCCCTCACACTCCTGTTTGTGTAGACATAGATTACACACGTTTGCTCAATTTGTTCCTGTGTTCCCACCAACAGTGCCTCATTGCCTAGCACAGCGCTGGTGCTGAAATTGCATTTAAAGGCATTTTTCTATCCTGTTAACATTAAACATCTTTTGAGATAATTCTTTCCTCCTTTTCTCTCAGGATTGGATTTGCTGTGATCTCAACAGGTTTCTCCATATCCGCCTGTGTGAATGAGAGACTTTGAAGACTTTGCTGATTCAAGAAACGGGAATGATTGACTGGAACAGCAGTACAGTAATAGAGGGAATCACTAGGGGGATGTTGGAGCAGACAGCTGTTATATTATTTCGGACAGGCAGTTTTCCTTATAAATATTTACTGTATTGAAAAACAGACAGCTATTGTAGTAGTGATCTGGAAAAAATTTTGAATAACGACTGGGATTTTCCCTGTGAGACCAACTTCAAAAGCTGTAACTGAATATACTTATGGTCCAACATTGCACAAAATTTGGGCTTAACCTGTGTGTAGGCAAAACTTCAAGTGGAGTACTGTATTTTTAATGTGAGGGGTCAATGTGACTTTTGTTTGACCAGATATTTCATGACTCTCACCTATTGTTAACAAATTTTACCCAACCTGGGACATAAGCCTGAAAAAAATGGCCAAAAGTTTCTCTGATATAAAGGGACCTTCACAGCCCACTCTGCAGCTGCCTTGATTTACACCAGTTTAGAAGATTCGATCTAGCAGTAGAGATCACTAAATTTATTAAGAAATCATTTAAACACATCTAAAATATTTTTCTGAGAAGCTGCTGCTACTTTTATCATAAACTTCTGAACATCTTAAATATAATAAACCATTTCTAAGAGCCATACCAAACAAAGATTACTTGGAAAAAAATTACATGAGATTTCAAGAATTTAAATATTTGAGAGAGCCATAATCTAGCTGCTGTTGTTGTTGTTTTCAAATTGGCTCCTTCGTTATGTAAAATGCTGTACCTATGAGATAATTGACTTTTCCCTGTAATTAAACCTGCAATTAAAAAATTGTTATCATCACTTAAATAACTGCTTGGGAAACAATTCAGTGAAAAGACGAGCTGAAATCAAACGAATGGTCTTTTCTCAGAGTGTGAATAACAACAAGGTTTCATAGTCTGTCAGTCACAGTACCAGCAAGCTTGTCTTTGAAAACGCTTCCATTTTTCAAGCTGTTAGAGGGATTGCTATAGATCCTGGGGGCATAAGCCTGAAAGAAAGATCATAATTCAGCAATAGGAGGTCTGCTTATCTCACTCACCAGTGAGCTGGCAGAGGATGGGGACCCACGCTTTGTTTACATGGGGAATAAACAGCGTACCTGCTTTGTGCCGGAACAGGCTTCAAACCCCCACGGTCCGGAGGTGCTGGATGAAGCGAAGAGCGAGGCAAAAAATCTGTGTGTATGAGTGTGTAGGTGTGTAATTAGTGGGGCTATTCACACTTTAAAAAAAAAAGAAAAAGAAGTCTGCCTTGTCCTTACAGTATCCCTTGATCTCTTTGTTAAACTGTATTTGTAGGTTCCTATTGAAATGTCATTCAGGAAATGCCATTCAGCTTCCCTTGACACAGAAAGAAGGAGGATGGTATTAAGTGACCTGTGTGGTGAAAGGAAAGCTGTGACTCAATTTTATTATTATTTCTAATTAAACAGAGATAATTACAAAAGAGAAGGGCAAAATGGGAAGGAAAAAAAAAGAGAGAGAAGAAATTAGATCCTATTTATAACACACATTTCACAGGGCTAAATTCTGCTATGCCTACTTATTCTGAATTACTCTTCCACCTAGGGTAGCCTCATTGATTTAAGTGGATTGGTCTACTTGCAAAATATTCCTCTAAAAAACCACAAAGGTGCAGGAGAGGTTAAACTGATTAGAACAGCAGTGTGCTGATTTATCTAGTAACAACTGGTCATTTCACCCTTTTAGAAGAAATGTATTTAAAATCTAATTACAGAGGTATATTTTAATTTGGAGTTACAAGTGACACCACGTAGAAAGATAAGTAATTACCCTAGTTAGGTGCTACAAAGCCAAGAAAACCAAACCAAACAAAAAGAAGTCTTGGCTGAAGAAGAAATATATTAGAAGAATTTAGACATGATAATAAAGTGCTATCAAATAGTAATACACTTTGACTTTAGCTTCTGATTTTCTCTATGCATTTATAAATAGCTTCCTGTTTGGATGTGACAGGAAAACAAACTGAAAAAAAACCCCCTACATTTATTATATTTAAGTCCGTTGCCTTTAAAAATTACCTTTTACAAGTCACAAACTGGAGATAAAAGTTATTATTTATTTTCTGCTACCTATGGTCCAAAAGATCATCTGACTACAACATACTTTTAAAGGTCTTTAAGAATTTTATGAAGTAAATATTTCTATTTTCCTTCACTTTTTTTTCATCCCATCAAAGTTAAATGAATGTAAAGCAGTTTTAACTGTTCTAAGTAATCAGCTTGACTGTCTTAGTTCCTCATGAAAGATAATGAGGTGTGTTTGATCAGAAGGTTCATTAAAAATGATTACATGAAAAAAAGAAAGTCATTCCAAACAGTGTTGTTAATTGGAAAAGATGAGTTGACGTATGACTGAAGTTTGGATCCAAGTTCAGAGTCAAAGAAAATGTGTAACAATTTGTTTTCCCATGTGCATTAATTTGTGTGATGTTATGACATTAACAACTCCCTCAGTTATATCAACTTTCATTTCACTGTGTGATGTTGAAATAATTTACATTTTTCAAAATTACATTTGAGTTTCTGAGTATGAATTACCGAAGAAAGCAATTGGCTGTCTAGAAATCAATGTTTCTAATAGCTAAACAATTGTTGAATCATTACATTTTCCAGCGTCAGTCATAGTCTTCATATGATTTCTGAATTGAGCATGTCACATCACTGATATCTTATCCCTTTTAAATTGAATTAGAGTAAAAATGGTACCTGGAGAAAGTAATTATTTTTCATGTTTCATCTGCATAGCTAATGTCATCAGAATAGCAAATAGTGCACTTTCTTTAACTTGTCATGGACAAATACTGCTTGAATAGCCCTAGAGATATCACAAAAGCCACACTTCAGATTAAGATTTACGGAAGTGACCTGTCAGGTACCATCGTTACCTTCTCAGAGAAAAGCAAGCCTTGTCTTTTCAGACATAACAGAAGTCACTGCTATGATAAGAACACTCATAGCTTAACATTTAAGATACCCAAAATGATCAGGTAAGGTAAGTGCAAGGGAGAAAGGAGACTATATAGGACTGCTTGAAAGAAGGAGATGTCCACTGAAACCTATAGCAACATTTTCACCTATGGAGACTGGATTACTCCACGAACTGAATAAATTTTTCTCCCTCAGCAAATTACACAGTGCTCTGGAGGACAGGTGGGCAATAGGACTGGGAGTTTCCCTCCATAACCTATCCATCCAAAACACCTTGTAGGGACAGGATGAATGGCATATCTCTCTCCATTGCTGTAGAGTTTAGATAGCAAACTTAACCTAGACTCCTCACTTATGCACAGCCAATGGGTGAGATGAATCCTGAGTGCTCTGTACTCTTTTGGGAGGGTTTTTCAGCAAGTCACCAAAGTTCAGGTAACTGCTCAGGATCTATGGAGGATAGGAGAATGGGTTTGCTTTTAAAGACTGTATGAAGTGGCATTTTTAAAAAAATCAAATCTTCAACTTCATCAACAAAGGTGTCAAAGTACTAAATTTCTTGTGCAGAATATGTGTTTGATAACTAGACTAGTAACTTAATTTAAAAAAAAAATTATCTGCAACATTCATTAACCATCTTCTCTGTTAAATGGATGTACCTGAAGGTTTCACAGGACTGTTCAAGGCTAACTTACAAAGTAAGTTTGTAAAGTAACTAGCTACTTTAGAAAGAAATGTTATTAATTGCTGTGTCTTTAATACATGGGAATGTATTCTTTATCGGAGACTAATTAAGGAGCAGCAAAGAAAAAATACTGTCAAGACAAAGTTTGTTCTAATTTTTTCAAGAAGATTTGTATCTTAAGTAGTGACAACTGATTCTGTGAAGCAGGAAATTAGGTCACTCCTACCATTTTTCAAGTTAAATTCTACAGGAAATAAATTCAATCCTAATGCTTTTAAGCACCTGGAACTTGATTGTTCTTTGCCTTGGCCTTGAGTGAGGGAATTTTTTTGAAAACAGTTTGTACAACATGATGACAATGCAGGATATGAGAGTGTAAAGAGTTCAGTCATTGCATGCTGAAGCTTTGAATCTGAAACAGTCTCTCTATAAGCAAATTTCTCTCCCATAAAATTCATAGAGGACATACATATTATTAAATAGAAGAATGACTAACAGATGAAAATGGTACTTTGAGGAAAGCAAAAAGGTATTGATGGAGTGTATCAGTTGATGTTAGTAGCATCACCAAATTGCAGAGTATATCTTTACAACTAAAACCGTTAAAAACTTTGTTGGGATTCAGGGAATCATTAAACATCATGGGACCCTGGTTCTGTAAAGAACTGCTTCATATTACACTTGCCCAAAAAAACAGTTTTCACAAAGAGACCTCTACACAGTGCACCATTGTAGGCTTCAGATCCTCTGAAAAGGCATGGTGCACTGAATATTAACACCATTTCACACATTCCCAAGATGTATGCAATTACCTCAGGGAGAGAAGCTGGGAATGTGAGGTCTCAAGGGCCCAGATAATGACATAAAATAAATTGCAATGATTACCCATGTATTTTTCCAAAAGACATATTATTTAAAACCTGTCTAGGCTTTCGAGAATGAAAGACAGAGGAATGTCCACTTTATGAAATTGCTATTACTGTGTGACCTAGAGTTGAAGACAAGGTTAATTATGGGTTTTTAACAGAAGCATCATTCTGGTTTAATATCAGTACCCAGGCCTTAAATATTGAAGTAAGTCACATTTTTCAGGGACAATTGCCTTTGAATGAAGAATGGCGGGGCTCTGATCTTTGCTGACCCTACTGACTCCCACTGTGTAATCCATGGCAACAGCGTTGCTACAGCAACTGGGGAACATGTCGTAAAATAGGATAACACCATGAAATCTGATGTCATACTTCCATGAGATGTAAAATTGCAAATAGCTTCCTAAAGCAGATTTATTAAATGATTGATATATTGTATACAAATTATATGGGATCAATCTGAAATGAACAGGGATCACTATGAAGTGACACCATCAAAATAACTGGAAGGCAAGCCAACCTTACTGGATGCATTAGTGTTCAGTCCAACATTTGGCATTTAACACAGTGATACTCAGATCATGTGCATCTTTCCTCAATGTTTTTGTTCTCTCAAGCTTTTTTCTCTCATTTGGATGTAGTAGGTGATGAGGCATACTTGATCTAATCCCATACAGTTATTCCTAAATTAAATGGAGAAGAAGATACAACTGTAATCAGTGCTGTGTGAACAAGAAGGAATTATTGTATATTATTGTATACAGAGTTTCATTTTGCCATGTCCACAAGCTGATTTTTCCTTGGGTTAAACCAACATGTAATTTACATGGATGTTCACAAATACAACAGAGAAGCTGGTAACACTAAATTATACTTTCTGAGAAATGAAAATTATTTTTGACCACAATATGCTTCAGAATAAAAGAATAAATGGCAAGTTATAATTTTTAACTATAAATATAAAAAAAGCTAAGCAATAAAATAGAGCACCACAGAGGCTGAACTATCAACAGTTTTTAAAAGGCTATGTTTTATCAAGAGCACAACAAAATAATCTGAGAACAAAAGTCCTGTTCATTAGAAAAAGTTCTTGCCACTCAACCCTCACAACATTTGTTAATTAATATAACTTTGCAGTAAGCTTAAGTACGTCTCACTGAATGGGTGGATTGTGCTATACATATTATAATAGGCTCAGTAGCTACATAGCACAATGCAGGAAATTTTTTTTAAGGATCAGAAGGACTTACACTAATCAATTTCATACAGTTTTTTTCCCGTGTTTAACAATAGTCAGAGCTGGATATTTCAGAAGAAGCTGTAAAACCCTTACATTGTATGCAACTGTAGATTTCTTTACCATAAAGCCAAATTTCTGCCAAAGCACAGATGGTAATCTACCTATTTCCCCAAGCACAGGGTTTGACGGCTCCTGTAATTTGATTCTCTTTTGTTAGTACAGCTAGTCAATGAGGAGTGTCTTTCTGTGAAAGTTTTGCCTGTATATTAATAGCTTGTGATGCTATGCTCTGCTGCACATGTTATGCGGTAGACATTCTGCCTCCATAGGAGATTTTAGAAGTATGTTGGTCCAAAATATTAACCTTACTGACATCTGCATCTTTAAAGATTACTTTTTTATGCAGAAAGTTCAAAGAGATGCTCATACAAATCGCAAAGTCAGGCAACAGTGATCTTTTTCTTATAAGGTCTAAGGGGATAAAAAGGTATGAGTTGATATATGCTCTTTGAATGCCTATGCAGATGATCACTGCAAACCAAGAATGTTATTTTTCAATTTATTTTTTGACAGTTTATGGCTATTAAGTAACAAAATATTTATTTTTCTAAAATTACTCACTTTTTCACTGAACATGAAAATTGATCATGCACTTCTAGAAGTGTTTTTGCTTTCACTCAACCAACCATCATACGGCTGCTGAAAACAAAAAAAAATATATAGTCTTTTAGTTTTCAATTAAAAGTTAAAAAAATCTCAGTAATTTATTTAAAAAATATTTCTACTCTGCCAGCTCTAACATTCCTATAGTTATCTGCCACAGAAGTTTCACTGGAAACACAAGATTATCTTTGTAAACTAAGTGAAACAAGTCAGAAAAAGAATTTGCTTTTATAGCTGAAATTCTAATGCTGACACCAGATTTAAACTGCTTGTGGAATCTGGATGCAAACTCATGGGCATAGAAATTTTTATTTTTATTTTTTTTCTAATAAAAGTAAGATATTCTCAGCCTTCGTGTCCTTACTGAATTATATAATTATGTCCACTAGTCAGTAATATAGGAAAATCTTAAGGGAGATCTGTTTACTGAAAGAAAAAAAAAATTTCCATGTCCGTCATCTGTAACTACAACAATACTTCTTTCACTGGGGTCAGTCCCAGAGTTAAAACAGAAACTCACTCAACAACCTCTTTCCTTCACTTTGACTCTATATTTCTGTAGGGTTTGAAGCCCTTTCAGCCAGGTAAGAAAAATTATTAAACTGACATTATGACATTGTTGGAAAAGCAGCACATTTCTTTTAGGTTTAGACTGGGGAGGGGCAGGTAGGGGGGAGAGGTTTTTTTAGAAGTGCTTCATTTTTTAGCTTCCCCTTCCATTTTGCAGTAGAAAGGACATTGAGGGAGTCCTGCATCTCATTTGTGAAGGATGTCACTGAAGAAAGTGTTGATGTGCCTAGCAGTCAATAGCAGCTGTTCCGGCCTTTGGGGCAGGTCTGATCCAAAGTGTCATCCATAATCCAAGGTGGCCACCAACCCCTGACTACAGGACTGTAACCCTCCATGTTGCACTTATAGAGAGGGCCTCCTTACTACCCAAACTGGGGGACCTATTGGTGTGTGTCAGCACCTTCCCTGTTTACTTGCCTGGATTCCTTCAAAGTGATGGATGCCTCTAAGTGAAATATAGATACAACCAGGATGTTTTAAACACTTGCCTAGATCTTTTCTTGTATGGACTTCCAGTTCAAGAAAGCATTTAGCTTTCTTCTTTCCTCAGCTGAGAAGATCGGACACAAGACTGAGCAGCCTTCATTTCCCTATATAGCATATACAGTCAGGATTTCAGTCTTCCAAGCTCAGACATCTGCCATTTATTTCAACTGTCTCTCCATACTTCAGAGTTTCCTGCCAGTCCGGTGGGAATTACTCATCCATTTTGCTTTCTCACATCCCTGGATGCACACACACACATATATGCCCTCACACAGGAGGTAAAGCACAGACTTTCATACTAGAGATTCGCAAGCAGCAGGAACACCTAAATTAAGAAATGCATCGCACCTCTGCTCCTTCTGAACGTAGGGCAGAGTCTGAAGATCTACTGCTTCATGCTACTGATTCGTGTAGTCTGCAACTAGTAAGTCATAAGATTCATTTTCTTTACTTGAAATAAAATTAGTCACAAAACATCCCATATGACTTAAACTATTTTCAGTGAGTATAGTTTTACTCTATGGATGACTTTTTGTCATCCATTCTCCATTTTCACAAAGGTCCCCTTCCCTGTTATGAGAAGTACTCTATGTGAAAAGCAAGCAAAACTGATTGTTATGTCTGTTCCCCTTATGTTTCCTGCTTCACTGGCATCAGGAGGAATATTGCCATTAAGATCAGAGGATGTTGGCTTCAACCCTTAACAGATTCATGTACTGCAGTAACATCGCTTCCTCTTGTTTTCAATGGCATACCTTGTTCTTTCTATTAATGTCCATGCAATACATCAAAGACTGATTGAGTCAAGGGAGGTTATAGCTAAAAAGAACATAGAACCCACCAACAAAGTTTAAGGCTGAAGCAATGACCTATTTTAACTAATAAACAGAATGGGCTTCACAGGTGTCAGAATTCCACTGCAATCAACCACTAATCTTTGTTTTGCAAGGGTGAAATAACAACAAAAACAATTTATCTGTAAAATGACAAGTCAACTCCTGCCAGTTTTGTGTTAAAACAGAAGACTTTGTATTTTTGAATATATCTTTAATCATACTTTTAATTCTTCACATATGTGAGGGAGGGAGAGAGGGAGGGAGGGTATATTTATATTTTTTGATTGCTTTATCTACTTTCCAGGCTCAATTATTTTATCAGCTGAAAAGCTGAAAAATATTCTTATGACTAAATAACTTCATGTTTATCATTAATTTTATTTTTTTTTTAGCCAGCCCCCATGATACAATTCTAATTCTGATAATGTTGATAAAAGGAGCTGGAAATTTACATTACATTATCTAATATACTGTTCATTCAAGGACATTGTAAAATATATAAACCACTTGCCAATAAACTGGTATGATAAATATACTTCATACTGCATATTTCTCTTGCACAGATAAATCTTAATCTCTTTTTACATGTTTCATGTTTTCAGAGGTTTGTATATAGCTTGGTTTTGTATGTAAGCATCGGTTCTTGGAAGAACAAATCATAAATAGATCAGATTTCTATTAAAATGTAAGATCTTTAGAGCTGACATTCTTGTTTTATCTGGAAAGGGGCAATGTACAAGAATGCTAGTGCTGGAACACCAATACTAAAGAATTATCATCTCCAGTTTCCTTGTATTTTCCCTATTTTGTAACCTGTTTTTACGAAATAGGCTTGCAGAATCAGCATGAGTCTTTATCTTGCAGGCTATGTAGGTAACTTTGATTTTTTGCAAGCAATTTTTGTGAGAATTAAATTTTGATGGTCTGTCAGACATGTGCAGCCAGTAACTTAATTGGCTTTAATTTAAAAAATAATAGTTTTTGCTGTACAAGTAGCCAAAGTAAACAAAGAAAGGGGACAAAGGGTTAAAACCTGAGCCAACTGCCTTTCCTCAGGAAAAACCTGTGGTGGAGACAAGAGGAAATCATATATGAGAATCCTTTTCTCACTCTATATATAAATAAAGAGAAACTTTACTGTGAAAATATTAGCCATGAGGTTGTTTCTGACAGATGTCCTTACATCTTGATTCTATCACAGTCCAATGTAATGTCTTTGAACTCTACTTCATTTCAATATATACTTACAGAGAAGAATGACAGCAAAATGTAATATACAGAGTTTTTATTACAATTTTAGCGTACAGCATATGCAGATAGCCATCACCTGAATCATCACCCAATAGTTCTGGGCAAGTAGCAATCACAAGATTTAATATGTGCACAAATGTTTCACATTAAAATCTGATAGACTGTATAGTACCTCCCACTAAAGGGAAAAGGAGGGGAAAAGAGTAATAAAAAGATGTGGAGAGAGCTGTAAACTGTTTTGACTTTGTTTGCTCTTGATAGCCCCTTTATATTCTGAAGACCTCTGTTTTTCTTACAATGTGTGGCAGAAGGGATGGTCACTGCTCCCACATGAGAAAACTGTATTTTTATTCTTCCAGGTTTCTTTGTTCTGCATTTGTATGGTTTCACTTTAGGTATGGCATCCTGAAATAGGAATAAGGAAGCATTTCTCTTCACATTGTGTACATACACAGCAGATACAAGTCCCTCTACTTCTTAGCTTAACGCAGCCCTTCTCTGCTGGTTTCAGGCGGATGAACTTTGGTTGGTTTTAGTTATGCCCACTGGAGTTTGCACTGAAAAATAAGTGTTTCAATTAACACAGATCCGCCTGAATCCTGTAAGATTTTTTCACATGCCTCACTTCAAAAAATCAAAGAGCTCTTCGCGTCTCCCTATCGCACATGGCTCTCAGGGCAAGAGCTGGTTTGTGTCTCGCACAACTCAAGAACCTGACTCTTCAGGCAAACCTCAGCAGCCGTGGCCTGAGGGAGTACTTCAACAGGAGTCGATGCTGCTGACCTTTCTCATCTTGTCCATCTCTGTGACACCTTGGAGCGAAGATCAACAGCTACCGTGAGAAGAGGGTTTCAGATGTTTCCTACTGAAGTCTTCACCAAAAAGAAACCTGTCCGCCTCACTGCAGACAGCCCAGAATTCACCTTTGCCTCCTCAGGCTTCACAGGGTCAAAGACTGCGCTCCCCATCTTTTCGTCTCTGCTGTTCCTTTAATGGCAGGATAAAGATGAAAATCCTCAAATACATACTTTCAAAATAGTCTGAGCAGATCTTTCAAACAGCTTTTTTTTCTTTTTGTTTATTTTTAATGAATGTAAAAATACACCATAAGTGTGATGCATACGGGTAAAAAAATCCTGCTGTGAGGAAAAAGGAGAGAGAAAAAAAAAAGTCAGAAGAGTATCCTATTGTTTGTTCCAGAAGAATCTCATGGAGATGACCAACTTCACCTAACATTGGCAGAGTCAGGTTAATTATTTTTTTAAAAAGTGAAAATTAAACCTGGTTCACAGTCAGCTCCATATGCTGTTTATGAAAATCCTGTCTTACCCACCAGAAACTCATTGTTTAATAGCTGTGAAACAGAGCTTAAAGAAACATCGTTGATTAATATGCTACAGGCTGATACAACTAACTCCGTTTACTTTAAGCGTTCACTGATCATTATTTCAGATATTCAATAGGGATCTGGAAGAGGTAAAATTAAGAGGTGCTTAAGATCTAGATTATGTTTCTAGGGATTTCTTGGGCAAACCATTAGGTTTTCTGAGATGCAAAGAAAGGAAAAATAAATTTTTCCCACCCTCCCAAACACAGTAATCAGAAGAAGATCTCATGACCAGAAGTTGAAAATGCAAATACTATTGAGGTTTGGTTACCCAAACAGATTTGCAAAACATCCAAGAAGACAGAAATGTTTTTGTTGTCCTCAGAATGAAGGAAGTCAGAAAAGCCACTGTTATCAGGAGGTAATGTAATTCCAAATGCACCCTTTAGAATACTTATACTACCACTGTGTTTAAGAGTGATGTATGATTTTGATTGCCCTGACTTCATGTAACCATCCTGAGTCTAAAAGCCTTGATTTTTAGAGGATGGATTTGAGGCATTTGAAACCATTAGTTCAAAAATCTCAATTTTCTAGCATATACAGCAAAACCTTAAAAAAGTGAAGTTCTACCATCAATTATCTGAGCCTGTTTGCTAATTATCTCACTATTCCTAGGATACAGCTGCTCAGAAGTGGGTTTGCTGAAGCACAGACCGATCTGGACTAACTTAACCTAGTTAGCACAGACATCATTACCACTCCAGTAGCAGCAGTTTGAGCTAATTTCTTCTCCTCAACAGAGCAAATTGCTCCAACTTCAACAGTAGAATAAGAAATTGCCGTTTTCTGCAGACATGGTGTACAACCTCTTCTTAAAGTTAGCTTTTAATGTGGGCACAGTAAATCATCATTAGCATTTGTGTAATATACTGGGGATTTTTCAGGTGGTGACAGATTTTCAGGTATGCAATAAAGCTTTCTTTTGCCCTTGAAGGGATGAAATGGTGAAGCAAAACTGAACATTTACAAATGTTATCATTCATGGTACTGAAAGATCAAGTAGCAGAACTAAAGAGACAAGCAGATGCACTTAGAAAAAAATCGATGCATATGAGATATTTCTTTGATGACACATGCCTAGTTTTAAACTCCAAAGAGGTGACAGGAGAGGGAGGCCAGCTGCAGGGATGGAAAAGATGAGTGAAACAGAGATAAGGCACAAGAGAAACAGGATAATATAAAAGATAATGGTTGAGTAATTGTGAAGACAGATATTAATAGAGGAAGGAAGCATGGCAAAAACAGTGAATGCAGTAACAGTGTCTAATATATCAAGTACTGGATATCATAGATGGTGAATCAGAAGTTTTAATACAACATGTGAAAATAAATAAGAAAAGAAGTGGCAAAGCAATGTAATTCAGGCTAGGGTAATTTTCACTAGCGGCAAAATGAAAGGATAGAAGGTAACACTGAGAAAGAGAGAGGCATTTCAAAGATGATAAAATACAGAAGCAAAAACATTGTGAATTTTTCCTTTCATTGAAGTTCGTCTTTATTCTTTTGTTTCAGTCAGCAATAGTTGCTGCTTAGTACTGAATTTTATTATCTTTGCTGTATTGCGGTTGTTGTTGTTGTTGTTATTGTTGTTGTTGTTGTTGTTATTATTATTATTACAAAGCTCTGTTTAATTAATAGCTGCTTTTGTTTCATAGGCATATTACTGCTAGGAAACATTTCATAAAGGTTGCCTTTGTTAGAAGGTATTCTCAGTATCAAATTTATCCCGCAGTTGTTAGTCTTCCATAGGTGGGTAGGACTGCTTAACCTCAGCGAAGGACAAGTCTGACCAAGTAGACACTCCACTGTTTGACACACAATTGCCATCAAAACACCACGACATAAGGTGTACCTTCATGGCAGATTTGTGTCACTAAAAGTGAAAGGAGAGGTACTCAAGAGGAATAAGTAGAAAACACATCATGGAGGAGGGCCTGCTCCACAAAGTCATGGCCAGGAAGTCCTTTTCACGTGGAGCCTGATGAGAAGACATGCTCCATCTGTATTTGCACCCAACATCACTAACCCTCAGTGTTTCCAGGAAGATAGTACAACTCCTGTGGTACTGTTGCACCAGCTACAAATTGCAGAGTGTGACTGAACAGTTTGCTGAAATGAACAGTTTGATGAAAATGTGAGATGTGAAAGGTGCACCAAGATTTTTTTCTATTATAACTCCTAGTGAACTTCCAAGAATAAAAACCAGTATGACCTTTATGGATGTGATTGGCCTTGCCTTCCAGAAGAAGGAGGGTGGTCCACCAGGAAAGTTCTACTTCCAGCTTAAGGTCTAATACAAGACCTTGTCTCCAGCACAGACCCTGACTTTATCATTATGCAAAGAGCTGGAATTAAATGTACCAGAAACCATGGTCCTCTATATGGAATTAAACCAAAAATATCATATCATCCATGAATCAATCCTATTGAATTTTTGACTGAGATATAGAAGAGGAAATGTGGACGTGTGGTATGAGACTGTTCGGTTTTCCAGCAGAGAAGAAGTTGATTGATTGTTGAAAGTTAAAATAAATGTTAAATTTATGTAAGTTTTTTGTCTTGCTCTTTTCCTTTCCTCACTAAAGTAAAAAAAAAAGATAATTTTTTTTAAAGAAAAGTATTTTCTTAATCTAATTTAAAAGATCTAGTGTGGAGTTACTAATCTACAAAAATAAGGCAAGAAGTGAAATTAGTTCATTCTTTTTCATATCGTCATTATAATAACTTTCTTGGTAGCTGCTTCTCACAGTTACTTCAGCTGTAGATAATATGAAGAATGCAGGTGTAGGTTGATTTTTCTGAAATTTTTAAATGTTTTAATTCTCATACTGAAATCACTCATACTGAAACCACTGGATAATTTTGTCCTCCACACCATTCTAAGACTGTGTAACAGCCATTGTTTATCTTCCATACAAATGAAGCTTAAGCATCACATTACCATGGGCTTCACTCAATGCAAGTTGTTTTTATAGCAAAGGAAACTGAAAGTTTAAATTGTTTGAAAGTACAGCCAAAGCTGCAAGTTTTCCAGCTAAAGAGAACTTTATCTTAATAGTTTAAACTCACACCTGTTCAGAGGACCATGCCAGGTCCTTAAAATGAATTTAAGCCCTCATAATATTGCTATAAATTTAGGCAATAACTTACCATATGACCCTTGATCTGGCTCTAGACCCAGGAATGAATTTCACCTGTGGTGAGTGTTGAATGAAAGGAAAAAAAAATGTATGAGAAAGCTTCCACAGAACTAAGCAAGCTGATAAGTTAAACAAGAGGATTGGCAGAGCGCCTGCTATGATTGGTCATATTGGATAAACAATGTGAGAACAGTAATCTGAGATATTTTAAAAGCCATTCTAAATCCTTACCTAGAAACAAAGGGGAGATACACTACACTTTCTTTGTGTTAGCCAAGAAGGAGGAGTGAGGATATAGTTCTTCCATTCATGCCTTTGTTGAGGCTCTGAATTTTCAAACATACTGAATTAAAGCCAGAGGAAAATCTGAGCTATGGAGATACAAAACCAGTGATAAAGGAGAAGAGTGTATAATAGGATAACTATTAAATATTATTTTCCACCAATTAATATCATAACAGATACAGCTTTAATAGGATTAGAAAAGTATCATTTGACATGGTATCTTTTTGATATAGAGCAGAAAAAAAACAAGGGCTATAGCTGAAGAAAACTAAAAATGTTGAGTTTTATGTTGAGTCAACCAAATAGAATAATAACTATAAAAAAAACCAAGTATTTAACACAGGCTGTAAAAATCTAGTAGCAGATATCTAAAACCAACTTTAAAAGGCTTCATTGATCTCATTTCACACCTTGTTTGTGCTGCCAACTTCAGCGGGGATTTATCTGCTTACACAACACAAGTACTTCATGTACTTATGTGCCTGACCACACAGACTACACATCCATATGCAGGTTGCACATTCATCTTCAAGCTTTTACATGTGGTTGGTGCCTGTAACAAATAAGTGGATTTGAAGTAAAGGTTAAATGAATTATCATATTTATCTGGGCCTCTGAGCTGTTGCCCAGCCTTCCACAGGCTGGCACTACACTTAGAAATGCATGTTTCAAAGCAAAAGGTTAAGGTTTTTATACAGAGAGAAATAATCAAATAAATAATTTGCTAAGCCAGGTGATAAAGATACTTTATCTTTAAAAGTCAGGATAGAGGTAAATGATTTGTAAAATCCTTTATGAAACTTGGGAATGTTGAAGGTTTTCTTTAAAACTTCATCTTTCAATGGGAAATGCAATTTAACTTAACAAGGTGATACATATTCTTTTGAATGACCTTCCTTTTGTTTTGCAGTGCCATCAGATATTCTGACATAAAATTAGACCCAAATAGAATAGAAAGCAGGAGGAAACTCTTGGTAGAAAATCAGCAGATTTTAGAACTTAGGTTCATATTTGCAGGTACTCAGATATGGATTTCACTTCAGAAAATACAGGATACAATTACAATATAACTGTCCAAACATTACTCTTGTATTGCAACCCTATTTCATTCCCCTATTATGCATGATTTCTGAAACTAGTTTCTAAGCTGTACTCTAGAAATGGCTTCATTCCTAGTCATTGTGTGTTGAATATTACTGAATATAATAAAACCCAGTTACTGCTGAATATGAAATGGCTATTATTCATGTATTTGCTGTGCTAGTGACAAGATTTCCCTAAATCTATGGTTAACCAAAGGAAAAGTCACTGTGTGATGCAAGAAAATCCTGAGCTAATTAACTATCTAATGCTTATATGCCATCAGCGGCGATAATAGAAAGCCTTTGTTTACTCTTACAGAGGTTCCATCTTATTGCTTAAATTTAAAGCAATATTTTGAGAGCATAATTGTAGTAGTGTTCATTAGACAGAACCAGAGTGATTCTTCATCCCGCTGCACTTGAGCAAAGCTTGTGAAAATGAGCTCTAACTAGAGAAAAAATGTTGCAACCTATCATAGATTAAGTGTACAAACGTTCTTCAGACTGTGAATGCATAACATGAAAAAATTGTAACAGACTACCTATTTTCACTTGTTTGTAAATATTCTGTGTTCTTTTTATAAATAGCTATTTTTCTGAAAAGGAGCAGCTGTGACATATTGTCCTCCTTTTCTCCTCAAGTATTAATTTAATAAGATTTAATTAAATACAAGTATATGAAGATTACAGGAGTGTGGACATGAAAGCACATATTGTGGCACATACATGTGTACACATTATTTTTAAGAGAGGCGCAGTATACCTGCAAGTGAATGATAAGGTCTAATTTGAGGGTTCTAATTTCCATCTAATTTGAGGCTAAACCAATAAATAAATTAAACATAAGTTGAGGTAAATTAAGTACACACTTCCTGGACCAAGCTGTCTTTTCCTCTCCAGCAAACCCTAATGCTCCACAGGGATAAAAGCAGTTAACTATTTCAGCCATGTGCAATGGATCGAAAAGGCTGAATCAGTACTTCTGAGTGTTAATGTTTAACTTGATTTCAGCATTTGCCACAGGAACTTACTGGATTTAGTTATGACTTTGCACCAGAAAAATTAAAGTTTTTAAATCTTCCAAGTAAAGCTTTCCAGAGCTCTCCTATGGGAATGCCATTGTCATTATTATTGGTTTTTGACAGGTCCACTATGTGAAACAAACTTATCATTTCATTACTCCAGGACATTAAATTGCTCAGCGGAGTGAGTGCATTCCCCTCTCGGTATGTTGAGTCATGCAGTGCCTATGCAGGGTTTGCAAATTCTTTTATCTCTGGTAACCTCTGTGACCTACCCTAGTGACTGACTGGCACCTTCGCTGTGTGGGGTTAGGATACCTCCAGGCTTTCACTTTTAGGAGCTTTTGTAAGCTCTTCTTTTAAAAGTTAAACAAGGCCTCCACAATTATGAAGTAATCCAGGAACCTCTTCTGTCTCTCTGAGTTCTTGCACAAGAGCCTAGTGTCAGTGAACCCATGTGCCTAAATGAGCTCTATTACAAAAAGAAATTAAGATTACAATTGTAGAGTTTAACCTGACCTGTGATTATCTGAATTGAACCAGACACAGATATGCTCCATGCTAAATGTTGCAGTGGCCACTGGCAGATTACTAAACCCTGGCAACAAAACAAACATTTTCATTTTAATTGTATGAAAATAATGACCTAGTTCAACTCTTCCTATTTTCATCATCTGGGTTGGAAACATTGGCTGATAATGTTGTCAGTAAAATCAGCTGTCCTAGCCACAAAATGGATAGCCCTGGGCAGTGGTGGCTTCTTTCAATTAGCACTTTGCCTTGCAAAGTTGGCCCATGCGTAAATTGGCACCAACACTCATTGCACTAAATCAGACAAGCCTGAACAGCCAAACACGTGAGAAGAGATGGTATTTATCCTGACCAACTTGCAAATACAAACTGAAAAAATTACAGTTTTTTGTTTTAAATAAAACAGCAGTACATCAATCGGCCTAATAATTCTGCCTTAAGGAACTGATATATGCACAAAGGTGTGGACTTGATTAGTTTGGACTTGATTTTTAGAAATAAATGTTCAAATACAAACATAAAGAGGAAAAAATTATATACCATCATCTAATTTTTGTCTGTACATGAAAGTACAAGTTTAAAGTATGAGACATACATGAAATTACTTATTTTTCAATCCATTCTTTCATTTATATACTTCTGAAATTACACAATATTTTACCATGTGAGGAGACCTAAGAAATGAAGAGACAAAGGGAAGATAGTGGTTCTGTGTCTATCCGCAATAGTTGCATATTGCCTTAAGAAAAAGAAGAGATATTGCACAAAACAAATTAAGAAAAAACAGCAGCCACAATCCTCCTGTAAGAGCAAGGCAATGTAAGCCTACAGTCACAAAGCCTTTTGAATCACATGAGTAGTCTTGTGGTATAGATGTTTCCGTGAAACATGGTGGCACTAATATATGCTACCATGACATTTTTAGTACCAAAAAAAAGAAAATATTTTTGGAAAATATAATAAAAATAATTTAACAGAGTAACAAAAAAAATTATATATCAATCTCTTCTATATGCTACAGTATATGTATAAGTAAGGAATAAAATACAGCCAATAGAGTAGGACTACTTTTTACCTTCAGAGCACCCCAGATCTTAGTGGTAAAAAGCTTCAGGATATTTCTGATTAGCTGAGACCAAATTTTAATATCTTCATGCCCTGTGAACAGCCTCGCTGATCTCAAGCTGCCTGTACAGGGAATAAGGAACCAAGAGTACACAAGGTGGATTTCCACAGAGCATTGCTCCCTGCCTGCCAGCACTTCCCTCTGCATTCATCCTGCTGGAGCTGTACAGTGTTGCCCTCACCAAATCCACCCTATCCTGCATCCCAGTCTCCCTGCCCATCCTTTTCTGGGAATACCTCCCCTCTGCACTCTCAGCTCTGCAAAATCCCGCTCTCCCGATGAAACTGTTCCTTGCCGCAGCATTGAACTATAATAACTGGTGATGAAATAGCTGTCACCATGAATGTTTTTCTGGATTCTGTTTCCTTTCCTGGAGCCAGCATTGGTGGAAAAATAAAAGTAGTTGTCATTACATTTCTTATTACCTAGAAATACAAATTTTCAGGTCTAAGATTAATTGAAAGTTGTATTTTAAATATGATTTCACTGCAAAAGAGGATTTTTAGGTTTGGTGGTTTTGTCGGTTTTTTGTTGTTTGTTTATTTTTTTTTCAAATGGCCAGTGAAAGGTCCATTAGAACATGGACATCTTCCTTAGTTACTCAGTAGCAGTTTGCATTGGTATTTCCAAGATGCATTTACACTTAAAATGGCATGGTGTTTTTCCTTCTTTTATTAGTCATCATACTCCTGACGTTTTGTTTCTGAACTTTCTTTTCTAAAAGTTTCCTCAAAGGCAGCCAAGTATGCAAGTTCCCTTTTATTTCTTAATTCCAAAAGGGAATATGGTAAGTACCGGCTTTGCTTTTTATTAATGCATAGTTTACAGTGGAGATAATCCACATGATCCCAGGAACAAAAACACCCACTTCATGCAGGTGTGTGGGCATGGCTAAATTTCACTGTGCTGCCAGAGATGTAACACAGGCCTCGAGATTTACGCTCGCTGGATAAATATGCAATCCTTCAAATGATTTTGCATCCAGTGTATCACTTACTTATAAAAGTAAATAAATAAACAAAAAGCTGGCATTTGCCACTTAGTACAGTCTTTGAAAAGCCCTGGTGCAATAATGATTTATCTTGCTTTACAAGGGGAAAATAATGCCTAGTACATGGTTGTTAACATAAACATAAACCTCTAAAACAATCTTTTTTTTGCTCAGTGACAGAAGAAATCTTCACAGGTTTTCCCACAAAATCTCTTAGCAACTATCCAAGATTTGCAGGTTTCTTGCAGTGTTCTTCCTCTTTCTGTTTGCTATTCTACTTGGCTCTGTTCTTCTGTGTTAATATGAGGTGTCATTCTAAACTAAAAAGTGTAATCAAAAGGATATAAATTTGCTGATGTGACGGTATATCAGACACAACGGCTGCTAGAGCAGGCTTTAAAGAAAACCCATAACATTCTGTAATACCTCAAGCATATACTGCACTGGGGGATGCGCATGCTTCATTATTACATCTCAGAAAGAGATTCTCCATATCCTGACAGAACAAGAGAATACCAAAAAAACCCACAAACAAACAAAAAACTTCAACAAAACAAAAATATGAGTAATAACTTTGTTTCCTGATCTGACCTGGTTCCTGCATGATACTGCCTCTCCATCTACTGGGCACCTGCTGCTGTGGGAGGGGTTATTTGCTCAGGTGCAGCTGTGTGTGCAGGGAGCCAGCTCAGACCATAAGGTGCTGTAGCTTTTTTTTTGCCTGGACCTATACCCTACCAAGCAAGCCCTCTTACAACTAGAAATATTAGAATACTAGAATATTAACTTTGGGTAAAGGCTGTTCAGATGCAGCTCAAATGGCTCAAAGTATTCATGCCACACGATACCTTATCTATTAAGTATGGCCAGATCTATGTTGTCTCTGTGGAGTCATACCTTGCTTTACATTGCAGCTGTACTCACGTGTGACTGTACCTACTGAGATCCGAAACCAAGGTTTCCTTTCACCTCCCCAGACCTGACCTTGTGTGTGCATGGCACATGGGGATAAGGAGAGACTGATGAATGCCAACAACCAGTATAGTTATTAAAGACTCCCCATCACAAAGCAGCATAGTAGTCTTTCAACACTGCTCTCTCTCATCTTCAAGTGAAGGTCTTGGAAAGACAGCTTCTACCAATTCATTTTAATACATTTTAATCTTGTGCCTTACTTTGCCACACTTACTTAAACTTACTCCACAAGTCCGCCCATTGATGTCATTAAAATGTCAGTATACAGTGATCAGGGTACTTTGAAGGTCCTTCCTAGAAAAATGGAGCAATTTCAACTCTATAAATTTTATCATATCATACAGATAAAAAGCCTCTTCAAACAAATGCCCAATAGAATAGGTATTATAAGAAATTATGTGGGCAGATAATTATGTTAATTTATTATTATTGCCTTTTCCTATTCCTAAACTATTGCCTATTAAGACAGACAAATAATTTACCCCTTAAATATCAAGTAATCTTCATGTTAAAAGATTTCTAAAATAGAGATTCTCACAATACAAGAAGCATTGTGAACAGTGCATGCCTGCATGTTTTGGCTCACAACGGACGTGAGTATCTGGATGTCACAAGGAGTGACTACAAAACAGTAGGCCTTGGTAGGGTGCAGGGTGATGTGTGAGAGCACACTGGAGAGCTAGAGAAAGGTTTTTTACATAATGTAAAATTACACATGTATAGCAATATACAACTGCATGTCGTTTTTGGTAACTCTCCTCCATCTTCTGTTGTTTACAATTCTCAATTGCTATATCATGTTTCTCATCAGACTGCAATACTGCTGAGACAGGGCTCGTGTATAGCTAATCTGTCTCCAAGGCATCTAAGATACTACAGCAGTATCATAAGTTCATATTTTTAATCCTTTCTTCTCCCTAGTCACATTCTCATCTCTATTTATTAACTGCCACTCTTCAGAAATCCTGGTCTTGAAGATTTGCCACTTCCCTGTTTCTCTGTAGCATTACATGCTGCCTTCGATTCAAGCAACTAAATTAAGTCAATGGCACCCAGCTTCTCTCTCTAGGCTTTCACCTGCTGCTTCAAGCCAGGAAAAAGAGCAGTTTTCCTCAGTCTGCAGCTGTAGGCTAATTATCTCTCTTCTGTCAGCAGAAAATTTAAAGAAATACACACTTTAACTCTTTTTTTCTTTTCTTTCAAATAAACCACAGGCCAAGTGTTCTCTGTTTCATTTTCAATTTAACCCCACAGACTTCAGAGCCTGAACGTAATAGCTGAATTTAGTTGGGTAGATTATGATTCACCTAGTTTTTCTCCTTAGGCACTAAATGGGGAATTCACACACCACATTCGGGTCTCTGGATTCCACTGCAGAAGTCAGACACCTGAAATTTAGGTCTGAGTGCTGCCATGCCTACAATTCTTTCTGCATCTGGGGCATGGAGACCTACATCAGCTGTGCCTAAGGCTGCTTTTCCCTCCCACACCCCTTCAGACTGAGGCTTCCTGCCCCACCTTAGCAAAAAAATGGAAGAAGGGCATTAAAGATACAGTCTCTCTTTCCTTCTTTCAGATTATAAATGTTTTAGATGGCACCTATGATTTTAGGGGAAATTCAGCCTCATTTCTACAGATACAGAGCTTTTCTAAAAGCAGGAGTTTGAGATGTATTAGTAAGATAAGAAGTTTACTATTCCTGTTCATAGCAGCAGGAAGGAATTAAAAAAAACCAATTAGTTCAATAAGTGACAGCTTCCTTTAAGGATCTACTTAAATATAAAACAATAAAGTGACCCAAAGTTTACACTTGTATTATTTGAACACTACTAAAAGAAGCATATGGAGCAATGCTGAATTCTCTGTTGACCTAGCAGTAATTTTATTCATGTTGCCATGGGGAATACACTGCTCATTAATTAGTTTGCTCATCCTTAATATTTTTTTGCATTAGGTTGTAAATAGACATTTCTAGGTTAAATCAATCATTTGTCAAGGATCTGAAGGGTCAGCCATATCCTTGCCAGAGAAAATGGTTAACACTGCATTAAACAGATAAAAATTGTCACCTCTGCTAATGGAAGAGAGATAGGAATCTGTCCAAATCTCATGGAGCTAATTCTAAAATAACAAGGCAAACCAGGGAGGCTTTCATATGCTTCTTTTCCACCATGCAGTGGAGAACTGAAAGTGGTTGTAGACACCTAAGCAACTGAAGCCCCTGAAAAAGACATATGGCATAGGATACACCATGTGATCGCTTGGATGCAGAATATTGAAGACATCTGAAAATGTCATCTGTGAATCTTGACTGTCGGTGGGAACATCTCTCACCCAGGGCTAAGCTTTTTGAAGTGCAAGGCCTCAGCTGTTTCTTCAGCACTTGCTGCTGACATCCTTGTCTTTGATGCCAGCATCAGCTCTGCCTCTTTAGGATAAGCACTGTGTCTTTAACATGAGGATAAATTTTATTTATTGAACCTTAAACAATGTTTTTCTCTTGCTTTGTTTTTCCAACTGTTAGCAATGTCATTTAGTTTAATAAATTTTGGGTTGTGACTGTTATAAAATAAAGTCACCCAAATGCCTCAGTGGGATGGTATTTTCTTCAGTCATTGTACCCTTTGCAAAATCATCCCTGCTGCCTAACCATTCAATACAAGCCAGCTCATTCTGGCTCCTAGTGGTAGAAAATGCACAAGTAAATTGAATTCATAAGATATGTTTACAGCAGTCTTCCTTTCTGCTTTTACTCTTGTTGAAAAAAGGGCAGCTATTGATTTCCTATTATTTATTTTCCACTGTTCTAATTTTAAGCCGTTTGTACTTATATGAACCTCGGGGGATCTAAAACCATAGTGCTGAAGGGGTTAAGCAGTTTTTAAAGCACAGAAAATATGTGTCCAGACTTGTTGAACCTTTTAAAATGCCATCTAAAAATCAGTGTATAGGAGTCAGCACTGGCTCAGCCACCTAAAGTAGAAAGCAGTACTTTGAAAAGAGCACTTTATTGTTCAAGTACTCTAAAAGTGTAGTTTTAAAACATCTGGAGCTGCAAAAGCTGTATGGCTGAGGCTGTTCATTTCAGGAGGAGGCAGGGGATGGCAAGCAGCCGTGGGATCAACAGCATAACACCTGGTTTCTGACCTAAAGTGACTAAGAAACTGAAGTTCTCATCACTGGCAGTGACAGCTCCTCTGCAACATGATCTCTTCTCTGATATATTCGTCTAATTCTCTTTTTAGGCCTCCTGTAGGCTCTCGCTCCAGAAAACAATCCCTCTGAGTTCTTTCTTCCCTTGCAGAAACTGGCAGAGAGATGAGAAACAAAGTATGAAAGATAGCAAATGGATCTTGTCGGGGGGAGCTGCTTTCCCCCCATAATGACCAGCATGCCTGTTGCTCCAATGCAGAAATTCAAGCTTTGTCTCTAAAATCACCAGTCGTCTCCCAGACCTCATGGACTCCCTGATTTTTCCACCAGTTCCACTTTATAGCATTCATGCTTCCCGCTACAGGGGTCTAACTGCATCAAATGTTTCTCAGTCTGACAGAAGGATTGCTTACAAGCACCATACATTTGTTTCAGTCCTACACACTTCTGGACATTTTTTAGTGTAGACGTGTATGAAGTCAATGGGAATAATGCCTGCGTGCGCCAGAGCTGAATATGGCCCTAGATTTACTGTGTCATCCAGTGTTTGTAACACAATAGGGTTTGTCAGAGTGCCAGTGTGAAGTGCAAGTGGATTTCAAACAGCTGTAGTGCTGCCATATGCTGCCCTTTGGTTAAGCTGCGACTTAAAGTTCAACCTCCCATTTAGAGCAAAAAATTGACAGATTCATCTTTTTCAGATCTTCAGAAGCAGTCAGGCTCTTCTCTGTGCTTTTCCTGATCTAAATCCTTCAGATGGGTGCTGCTGCTGCTGGCACCTCCCTCTGACGTTGGACCCAGCGGGTGCCTTTATTTCTGGAAAAAAACAAAACCCAGCCCTCCTGTTGTAGTCCACTGCCCACCATTAATGAATTGTGAGAGATCTCAGCCCAAGCCAAAAGCTCCGAGGAGAGCTCACGAACAGCGCATTGCCAGTAAGACCCAATGTCTCAATTAGGACATGTGCTGAACTGGGACAACATAAGGGCCAGAGCCCTCAGACAAGATTTAGGCTGTGTAGATGGGCTTGCAGTTTCTTCAGTGACATGAGCCATGCTCTCCATATTAAAAGTGGAATTCCCTGAATGTCAAGTTTTGGGATATCCTTGATCTGCTTCTTCTCTAGAACAGTGACAGGATAATGCTACTGCACATAACTGGTAAGGCTGGATGAGCAGGGTTAAAGCCTGACTCCCTAGGCTGCTGCCTCATGAATTTTACTATGTTAGAGGCTCTTCTGAGCAGTTCAGCTACCAAAAGTGATAAAACTCCAACAGAAAAGAACAACAGACTCAAAGCACCTGGAAGGGCACTAACCTGAAATCATATATCCTTACGTCTGCTCTGAGTCATGCGGGTCATGTATTTAAACCCAAGACTCCTACACCCCTGGTGAATGACCTAAACTGGAAAGCAAATGCATGTTTTTAGAGGCAATGGAGATGGTGACAGTTTGGCTGCTAGCAGGGACATTTAATACGTGTGAAAGGAACCAGCCATTGCTCAAAGCATGGTCCATCTACAAAAGATGGATTGAGAAATAAAGTAAATTGTTAGTAGAGGGATAATTAACATGGTTTGTGAGAAAAAAATTATTAAGAGGCCTATCTGAAAAAGGAGTCTTATGCACCAGGTTGGAAGATGTAACAACAGAGTATTCAGAAAAATATTTCCTGTTAATGTATTATGAAGGAAACATCCTGAATTTGCTGTAAAGAAGCATAGGTAGAAATCTCTTAAGCTTTGTGACTTCAGCCAAAGATATAATCCGCTCTTTCTGGATAGGATACCTAAGAGGTGCTGAGCAGTTTCAAATCCTAATACTACTAATACAAGCTTAAAGTGCTTATCACCATCCAAGATATTTTGCAGGAGCAGTTTCCCACAACGTTGTGGACACAATAATTGGCCATGATGGCATCCAAACTGTTTCATATGCAGTTCCTCCTCAGTTCTTCTAAGATTACACTGTAGGAAAAAGCCATGCAATCTCAACTAGCAAACTATATATATTCCTTCTCTCTTTGTTTTTAGAGGATAAAGCAGAACTAAGGGAGAGTTCAAAGTACAGTGAAAAAAATTGTTTGGGGCATGGAAAATTCACTAAACGGAAATAGACTGAGGAGCATGGGTACCATGAGAATGAGACTAAGATGAATGAATTTTTCTTTAAAGGTAGAAATATGCTAAGGAGTGTCAGAATTTAGGAGATTATTTCTCTGTCTCAGAATAAGCAAACAGAGTTTCAAAGGTGGAAAGCTAAAAATTGATCAAAGAAAACACTCTTTTATATGATGTGTGACTGAACTATAAAACTTACCTCCACAGAAAGCCACTTAGACCTAAAGTTTAGGAAGATTTAAAAAAAAATCAGAATCTGAACACTGATTAAAGGTGCTCAGAGTTCTGATTTTCACTGTTTTTAAAGGAAAAGAACTTGGTACACTTAACTACTATGTTTATCTTAAAAAAGCTGGCAACGAGTAGGATTTTTGCAAGAGCCATTTTTTTTAAGAGACTTGGAAATGTTACTAAGTGGGTCTTACATTTTACAGTGATTAAATTGCCACCTGATTCATCGCTGTCAATTGGTTAGTAATCAGGGGCCAAATTCTTCAGAGGACTGAAATCAGCCAACTGCATCAACTAAAAAGTCCAGGTTTAAGAAATCACATTTGGGTCAAAAGCTGGCAGTAATGTTAAGTGGTGCTGTCAAATAATAAATAGGGAGTGTAAGCCTTCCCAGACCTCCTTCTGCAACCCAGAAACAGCCTCTCCCGAAAGGCCAGTGTCCACCTCTAGGTCTGCAGAAGATGTTGCTGTGATAGCTACAGATGTTTCTCCATGTGCCCGTGATTCTCACAACCCATGCAGCTTCCAAGGGTTTAATTAAGCCGGATCCTTCTCACTGTTCGTTCCTCACCCAGCACATCTGGCGGAGCACTCAGCAGCGGTACAGCAAATGAGCTAAGGCACACCAAAAGCTCTGGATCAGTCCCCATGTGCCTTCCTTACATCATCAGTCCACTTTCAAGAAATCTTTTGATTTCCAAACAGTTGCTGTCACAGCCGTGTGTGGAAAGCTGAATGACTGAGCAGCATCGCTCAGAGCTTCAGCCCTGCGTTTGTCACATGCTCAGTGCCACAGCGAGGGCCATGTGAAACTCCCATCTTGTGCAACATGGAGCAGCTCTTCCCTTTGAGAAGGAACAATCAAAGCACTGGGGATTGAGGCCTCGCCACCTCCTCTCTGCCTTCCTGCAAAAGTCTGAACAGCCCAGGGTAATCCCTCACTGCTGGTGACTACAGGAGAGAAAATAAAATCAGTCCTTGTAAGTTTTGCAAGCAGGGATGTGGCCTTTCTGGACCGAGGTGTACTGGTGTTTCAATCTGTCGGTAATGTTACATAGCTAAAATGTGATGGTAAGATATCTCTCAAAAAATGGATGCAAAAACAAATCTCCCCAATCTCATCTGGACGTTCATAGACACTGGTCTATTAATGGTGTCTTGAGTCAGGGGACGCTGTGGAAACGTTTCAAACAGCCAACTACGCAGAAAAACAAAAGTCCTGTATAACTTGATAAATATAGTTCTGATGCTATCTTTGAAATATTTAGGCTGGGTGAAAAATCCAAAGGAAAAATGCCTCCTGTTTTAAAACGCAGCACTAGAAGGGGGCGGAGGGGAGCTGGCAAAAGGGATTTAAGTTTCTCCTGCAGGAACAATGTCTGAGTATAAATCCCTTGTATTGTGCGTAATCACATAGGTTACACCTACCGGTGGCCAAAGCATCTAGACTTCAGTTTTATCACTGCTCGTCATAAGAAAGGACAAAGCTCCATAAATAAGTCCCAAGCTGGCTGCCACCAGGCTGGTGCACTGACAGTAAAACCAACAGCACTTTCTGTTTCTCAGTATCGAGCTCACTTAAGGAAACAGAACACCACCAAATATTGCTTATTGACAAAAGTAATTTTTTCTTTGAAATATGCTCACTCAATTTTGAGCTGCACACCAATCATTGCTTCTTAAATCTGCTCAAATGTTGCCTTCCAAAGTGAATTGCTTATACTTTTCTGAAGAGAGATTTTAATAGATTTAATTTTTTATTAAATTACAAAAAAAAAAGTTAAGACAAAATAATCCGAGATATTTTTAGCTTAATGTTTTGGTGAATAGAGATGTAAAACCAACTGGATTGAAATGAACTATATTTAAATTCTATTTAGGAATTTTACTGCATGCTATTTTCCTTCAGATACAATTGAATAAATACAAAAAGTAGAGATAAATATACATAAAAATTCAAACTAAAGCTGATTAGAAAATAAGGGGTTTAGAAGAAAACACACTTTTGGTATAAGGGCTGTTCCTGTGTTCCATCAGAATGTTGGGGTTTTTCTCCCCATGAAAAAGTTGTCACCAGCTGAAATCCAGAGCCAGTCATACAAAAGGAGGAAAGCCTAGGGCAACATTTGACAAAACACTTTCATGGTGAGTAACAAAAGCTTTGTCCAGAAGCGAAACCTTATTTGGGAAGATACGAAGCCCCAGGAAGGGCTGTGGGACTGACAGGGTGGGTGTACTGAGCAGGTGATCAGGGCATGGTATCAGGATATGTGACAGACAGGCTGAAGGAAAGCAGCCTCTTTTTTCCTTAATAGTGGAAATCTGAAAGAAAACCTCCAGACCCAGCAGTGTGAATCTCTACAGCTTAAACACTGTTCTGAGGCCTGGAAAATTCACATTGCTTTGTTGGTTATGTACAAAAAAAAACATAGTACATAACGAAGGACAGAGTGTGAAGCAAAGTCAGTACATGCAACTGTTTTTAACTCTCACGTCATCATTTGGGTATCCCCAAATCTTGAGATTTGTTAGTGACACACAAAGAGTTCTTTTGCATCTTCTTACGCCTTCTGGCCTCACAGCCTCCAGTATTCCTCATGGTGATGAAGGCTAAAATGCTATTGCTTCTGAATAATTACTAAATTGTTTGTGTGATCATATATTTCCAACAGCTGAGTTTAAAGAAAGCCAAAATTCAGTATTTTGATCAAATTATGAGATTTGGAAACACTGCGAACGTGGTGTATGGGGATGAACAGATAATGTAATAACAGCAGACAGCTGACCTGCCAGTTAGGCATATGGAATAGAACTGAATGCAGCAGTAGGAAGGAATGAGTTTAAATATTAGAAGAGAGGACAAAAAGACTGTATAATGAAAGGTGAACCATTTTATTATACATCTGCTAGTAATTCAACCTAATTTTAATGAACAGATACAGCAAATTGCTGAAGATGTTCAATAAAATACAAATTACATTTTTTAATAGCATTTAATAGCAGTCTCTTATAAAAGCATGTCATTGTTGGTATGTTTTTGAGTACAGTCTTCATAATATTCAGGACAACACTCCTATAAAGCACTTTCTCATAGCTAAGAGGTATAATAAAATCTGTATGAGTATTGCTTATGCATGTACAATTCTGAACTGTGATAAGTAGGATCAGATATCAAACTGAACTATGTTAATTTATATCCAGTGAAGGTCTCATCTAGAAGCAAACACTCTTCCACCCTCAATGGATTCCCCATATTATTAAATTAATTGCACTTCTTCGGCAGCCTGAGGAATGAGGCTCTGTCAATGCACTGATGAAAACACAAGTCCTATTCCAGAGGTTATGACAGCTATGTGCAAGGTTCTCTGCTGTTTAGACTTTTAATAGTCCTACAGATATTCAATTTTTGCAGATCTTTGATGTCTTTTTCACAGGATCCCAGCTTCCAGAAAGGACTGAGTTCTGGTCTCGGTTCTCCCATCCACGTTGGCTTTTTTTCCTCTTAGTGTCTAGCAGAAAAACCTGGCCTGATCAACCAACACTTTTCAAATACTACACTTATTTGCCTTTCATCTGTCAACATTTTTCTTCTGCTTGCTGTTACCTGTTTTCCACTGAAGAGCTGTGAACACCCTATCTCTGTAACCACCTCCATAGTTGGGCCTGTCATCTTCATCTGATTTCTCCCCGGGATTTTGTCACTACAGATGTCCTTAAGCCTCCCCCTCAAGAAGCCACTGCCCTCTCACACACCTTTCTTCTCCTTGTCTGCTCCGTCTGCTCCCTCTGCTCCACAGGCCTTCCTCCAGGCACAGTCACCTGCAGCTCCCCCTCCTCATCCTCACCACACCTGAGCAGGCTTTTGCCCTTGTTTTGCAAGAGTCACCAGTCCCCGTTTGCCAGCACCTCACCCATCACCAGCAGATCCAGGCACAAGCAAGGATATCATCTGCACTCTACTTCCAATAGAAACTCCAGCTCCACCATCAGCCCCATGATTTTATCTGTAGGGTTGCATTATGCCTTAATTAAGCATCAAAGTATTTCCATGAGTCATGGGAAAGACAGATATTATTTTATTTCATAGATGATTGCTCAGTCAGCTGAATCCAGCCCCATTCGGATTATGAATGGCACAATCATGAATACACTGTGGTATATCCTCCAACAGTCATCATTTTCCAAAACAAATATTATTTGATTTCTCATCTGATGCTTCATGTAATGACATGCCAACTGCATAATGAGTATTTTTGGTGGTTTTAAACTCTAGGCTTTTTCCCCACCAAAACATCTATTGTGGCTATGAAGAAAGAGAGTGTCTCTTAGAAAGACTGAGTTTTCATTTTCCTTTATTTTGCTAACCACTACAAAATTTTAACTTTTCTGCAAAAAGAAAATTTACAGTGCCCATAGAATCAAAACGAGCATGCTGCTGACTGAGTGAGCATTTGATCAATGCATCACAGCAAAGATAAAAAGAAAGGCTAAAGAAAGAGGTATAACATTTTAAACCTAGGCAGTAACATTGTTATGCTTACTTTGTGAGGCACTATTTTATGTAACAGATCCTTATTCCGCTCTAGATGGATAACAACTGTGAATTATAATTTTATTTTCCACTTAGTGGAGCCTATTGACTTGGACTAGTTCTTGCCAGGGAACCAGTTTCATAATAAAGGCAGTAAATTCTGATTTTGTGCTTGTTTGATAATTAATAGTGCAGTGTCAGCAGCAGCGCAAAATGCAAGTATGATTTTTTTTTCCTCTGCAAGTTATAAAAGATGGGTTATAAGTCAATGACTTGATGCTGAGTGTCTAAGGCACATATCATTTACTAAAATGAGTTTAGCAGTCTCAATGTTACGTTTGTGAAGGTATGTGTACAAGGCCCTCCCGTTAACCCAGCAGCCTTGTCCCCAAGTGTAACTACAGATACAGTTACACCAGCAACCATCTTTTCCCCTCCAGTGGAGACACCGTTTATAGCAACACTGCTTTTCCCGTATTGCTAAAACAATGACAAAAATAGGTCTGTGTGGGTGTCTGTATACATGCTAGCTATAAATATTATATATATAATTATATATGTTTATTATAGATGGGAAAAAAGGCACAGAAATGAAAATGCCATTGAGACTATAGAATTTTCTTACCACCATCACCCAGTATTTACCAAGGCCTAAAATAAAAACAATAGCCTTTGCCCAAGCTGAGCTAGTCACAGCTCTAGCAAATGGCTGCACCAGACGAGCTTTTAGCGCAGACCAGACCTGAGCACCTCACAGCCACTAACCATGTGGGGACCCTCACGACAACCCACTGAGATGAGTAAGGGAAATCCTCTGTGTGCAAGCACAAAGCAGTGAGTGAAGTCTCAATCCAGCCAAGGATGTGTGTGCTGTGTACACAAGGCTGCCTCCTCTGAAGGGAACTACAGTTGTCAGTGCAGGATGAGGCCCAAGTGATATACTGAGAAGTCAGAGGATGCTCCACCATGGGCACCTAGGCCTTCTGCTGGACCAAGTGACTCTCCCAAGGACATCTGTAGCAGAGTCAGGATGTGAACCTAAGTGCCACTGTGTGACTCTCCCTCTGTCAACTTTCAGCAAATTCTGTAAACCGGACCTAAAAAATGAGCTCTGCCAGCAAGAAGCCATACTAGCCCAACAATTCTAGGGCTTCCTGTATGTCCAATTTCAGAATACTTGTGCCATTGCAACATATATAGTGCCTTTGCCATAAAGTCATTTTTTCCCCCAATTATTCAGAAAATGAAAAAATAATTTGGCAAATGGGAATTGCGTGACCAATACTATGAGTAACTAGCTGCCTTTCTTCAAGGAATATTCTATGACGAATTGGCATCTGTTATTTAAGTGACAAATGCATCTTTCCCCTCTGTAGATCTTCCCACCTGTTACTCCATGGATGATCATGCCATTTATGTGCTGCTAACAAACTGAAAGGTGCTTCGATTTCAGGCTTTGTCAAAAAATGAAGGTATTATTCATCGAAAGTGAGAATCTGTTAACCCAACGAAAATTAGAGCAACACAACCACAGATCTTGTATTAAGCCTTGTATCACCTGCACACGTTGGCCCCCATCTTTTTTAAGGTGCAGTAAAGCAGGGACAGGACGATGCATGGCCCCACTCAAAGAACCATGCGGAGATGTCTTGACCTTGCAGCATTTCTAACCCATCGCCATCCTCCCAGCACCTTCCATCTCCTGTCCCTTCTTGCCCAGCACCACCACACCACGCTTGCTGCTCCCCTTCCCCAGGAGCAGCAGCAACAGCACCCAGAAGGCTTCAGGTAGTATTTTTTCTCTGACTCTGCCCACAGTATAAATCCACTCTCTAATGTCTGGGAATTATTTGTGTGGCTATTATCTCACCTCCTGGATCAATTGGAAAAGCCAATGGCATCTTGGCCTGTATTAAAAACAGTGTGACCAGCAGGTCCAGGGAGGTGATTATCCCCCTGTACTCGGCACTGGTGAGGCCGCACCTCGAGTACTGTGTTCAGTTCTGGGCCCCTCACTATAAGAAAGATGTTGAGATTCTGGAGCGGGTTCAAAGAAGAGCCACAAGGATGGTGAGGGGTCTGGAGAACAAGCCTTATGAGGAGCGGCTGAGGGAACTGGGGTTGTTTACCCTGGAGAAGAGAAGGCTGAGGGGAGACCTCATCACCACCTACAACTACCTAAAGGGAAGTTGTAAAGAGGTGGGTGCTGGTCTTTTCTCCCAGGTGATGGAGGATAGAACAAGGGGTAACGGCACCAAGCTGTGCCAAGGGAGGTTCAAGTTAGAGATAAGGAGGAAGTTCTTTACTGAGAGGGTTGTCAGAGGCTGGAACAGGCTGCCCAGGGAGGTGGTGGAGTCACCATCCCTGGATGTGTTTAAAGAGCGGGTAGACGAGGTACTTAGGGATATGTTTTAGGGGGCAGACAGGAGCGGTTGGACGTGATGATCTCGGAGGTCTTTTCCAACCGAGTGATTCTGTGATCCAGGACACCTGGCCAAAGCTCACCGACTTCCAAGTGCATAAGACCCCCATGTGTTTTTTGAAACTCTGATATATGTCAGAGAAAGTCTGAGAAAGAACTAGCTTAAACAGACACCACTGTATTATAAAAAGCTTTCTTTCCTATAAACCACTAGCAATCAGGGTGGAGAGACGGGGGAGAGGAGAGAGAGAGAGAGAGAGAAGGGAGGGAGAGCGGGGGAAGAGAGAGGCAGGTTTGGTGGCTTTCTTATTTAATTTCATCTTTTTTTTAAAGAAAAAAAAGGCAAAACAAAAGAAGAAAATACTTAGAAGGCACGATTTCCATAGGAAAAAAATATTTTATTTTTTTAAGAACAAATTCAGTTTGAAACAGATGTGGAATGTGATTTTCATAATTTTCATTTTCTGGGAACTAATTGCAATGTGGAACTAAAGCAGATTTCAAACTTATGACCGGCTAGTTTTAAAACAGAACAAAACAAACAAACGAACAAAAAAAAAAAGAAAGAAGGAATTATTTATAACTCAAGCATAATACTGTGTTACTTACAAACTGGACAAAGAAATTCTTAAATAAATATTCATGGTACACAATTTCAGCACAAATATGCGGCAATTTGGCAACCTTTTATACCATTTTTTTTTCCTCAATACAGTGCAAAGGGGAATGACACTGCCTTTAAACAAGCTGTAGCTAAATACATTGCAAAATTCAAATTTTATACAAAACATCTTGCTCGGACTTTATAAAAAACCAACATTGCTCTATATACACAGTCTGGTTAAGAAAAGCCATTTTTGTCTTGTTTTCATGTGATTTTTTTTTTTATTATTTAAAAAGGTGAATAAGGCTACTGTAACACCCCAAATCCATATACAGTAAGTCTGAACCTATTTACAGCATCTTCACTTAGACATGATGGTGCAAATTCCAAGTCGGGTGACTAGGGATGATCATACAAGCAAGGCATTTACAGTAACTTTTCAAAGCTGGACCAACGTCAAATAAAGGAACAGTTGGTAGATTGTCATAATTCTGCACCAGACACAAAACAGACGCACAGTACATTTTTTTTTTCAATTGGTTGCAGGTTGCTCTTGAGCAATTAAGTCTGATTTTCTTATTTTTTCACAGTTTAGTACATAACTAGAATGTAGCCAACTGATGAAGCATAATTTGATATAATAAAAATCAGTAGCAGTAAATCCATCTTTTCCTTTCCTCCCCCTCCCCTGAAATAAAATCTTAATGACTTACAAGAGAACCTTGTATGGAGGGAGTCACAGAAAGGAAGGGTTGTTGAAAAGAATTACATATGTACTGTAGTTAGTCACCATGGTAACCTTCCACAGAACCATGGGTTGGGATTTTTTTTGGTTTGTTTCTCTCTTTTGGACCAACATCCCAACATCATTTTCAGGTTCAGGAAACAGAAAGTGATCGTTTCTATGACAGATTTTTTTCCTTTTTTTTTTCCTTTTCTTTTTTTCTTGCAGGTGCTCACCGGAGGTCTGAGAACCCCAAAACGCTGTTGCTACATTTTCTTTCCAAATCAGAAAGCAAAGTGTTACCATAGTAACATGACTATGTTAGAAATGTCTATTTGCATAGCACATATAAAAGTAGAGGGTTTTTTTATTTCCTCCACAGGGTGGGAGCTTTAGGGGAATAACCATGCTGAAGAGAAAACTTTAACCTGAACCCCCTCCCCCTCTACGAACCTCAATGAAATCTACAGAACACATCAGTCCATAAGGCAAGGGAAAACACAACACAGAAAATAAATGCCGGCACACCTTGTCATTGTTAAATACATGACACAATAACAATGATTTCCTGACAGACTGGGCCTTTTATTTCCTAGTTTTCTCTTATGAGATGCTTTGGATGTTTTTTAATATGCTCCATTCTTATTTTTGGATGGCTGATGTTTTTCCCAGAAGCAGTTTCTTTTTTTAAAAAATGTGTATATATCTATAAACATATGTATGTGTGTATATGCAAATACACACACACACACACATTATATGTAAAATGATGACAAGTTAAGATTATTCCATTGCTGCAAATGAATTTCACATCTTCTGGTGTAGATTCTGTGCAATCTCAAAATATATATTAGTAAAAAAGCAAACCAAAACAAAAAAGAACAAACAAAAGAAAAAACTCTCACTGTATATCCCTTGTGTTCTATACACCTATTATAAATAAGACATATCTTCCTTCTCCATCTCAGTGTCATAATTTATTTTATTCTTACGGACTGCAAGAGGTTTGCCATATGTGCTTTAACTTTGCAACAGAGCACCAATGAACGGCTGTGTCAGTCACAGTACCTACACTCACTGTGCAGGGACAGCACTACAAGGAACCAAAGTGTCAAAAGGCTCAGACAGAAAGAAATTCTGTTTTAGAGATGAGAAAGGTTTGGGGTTTTCGCCCCACAACTTTACCAGTGAAAGAATTACAGCTCATTTGACCCGCTGGCTTATAATAATCTTGGTCAGATTTGGCTCTCTGCTATTTTCTTAAATGCTTTCCCTGTGTTTAGTATAATGTGACAGTATAGCAGCTGAGTCTGCTTAAAAGTCATCCAAAGCAGACTACATTTTCACTACAGCTTCACAGCTGTATATTTTATTGCCAGTACCACAACAGCCCTGCCCTAATATATCCTCAGCGGCATGCTATTGTCTTGTCCTCTCCAAGCTTGTTCACTTCCTAACAATACCCCTTTGTTCTACTGTATTGAAGGTACTATTTTCTTTTTCTGCACACTGGTATTTGATAACCATGAATTCCTTCAAATGCAGCCCATATCCACTGCGTGTGTTATTGTGTCTCCTACTTGCCTCTTAAAACTTAGCATACCAAAGTGCTGTGCTACCTAAATGTCTTTTTTTTTCTTTTTCTCTTCCCAGCTTCTATTTTTGAGGCAGCAGTATTCAACTGCAACTGCAGTCAGCCCTTCCCCCTCCACCACCCAGTCCTGCTCTCGACTTTGTTGACCGCCTAACTTTTTGGCTGGAAGGCTTCTTACTATCAAATACAATTTCTATAAATGCATTACCCATTCGAGTGAGGCTGCTGTAGCAGATGGATGGAGTGCAGATCTCCAAACATTAATGTTCCATTAGTGATTCAGGAGGTGGAGTGAAAGGAAATCTTATGTGAAGGATGGCAGAGCCCCGGATAACAAAAACAAACAGAACAGTGACGGACTAAAAGCAAGAGAACTTTAACAAGTCTTACTTAGACACCAAGGTCTGTGTGACAATCCAGTACGCTCTTAGAGAGACACACAAGTCAGAAGATTGCATTTCAAGCTTGATATATCCTAGAGCACCTTCCCAGGATGCCTAGAGCTATTAACATCCATGGATTGCTCCATCTTCCCTTGGCTTTTGTACATGCCTGAACGCCTGCAGCACATGGCTTTGAGGATGATGAATGTAACAAGAGTACAGCAATCAGAATGGGCATCTTCTACATAAAAGTCTTCCAGCTTTTTTTAGTGAATACTCATTCACCGAGATAGGAATTCTACAGACTAGGTAAGCTGTCCAGCTTGCGTTGGCTCCCAGAGAAAGAGCTGTCGCCTCCTCCTGCCCTGTGCTTGAGTCAATGCTAGCGCACAAGGCGTCATCGCAAACCCCAAGAGAAAGCATTTGACCAGTGAGTTTCCTCTACGACTCCACTGTACCACTGAGTTGGTTGTGTGTTTTTCAGACCTTGTAATAAATGTTTGCTGGACTCTGAGGAGGCATCTCTTGAACTATGTACACCGGATGTCCATAGTCGCCGCTGACCTTTTCATAGTGGGGGCAAAAGACACTGTCTGCAGTCCTTAGAGGAATGATAATGTCACTGGGCTCAGAACCATTGTTGTTGCCACTGCGTTTTGGGGTGGCTAACGTACTAAGTGAGAGAGTTGTCGTGTGTTGTGGTGAATGCTTCCTGTGTCTTCTCCGGTACTTCAACAAAAGAACCACCAAAGTGATGATGATGACGATGAAAATGATGCACCCTGATGCAATCCCTGCAAATAAGGCCACCTCTGAACCCAGTATACTGGAATGCCCAGCTTTACTGCCATCTGTGCTAGACCCTGGAAAGAATGGAAATACAACAGACAAAAGTTATTGCCATCCTGCGACCCGTTTACGCTACTTAAAAATGTGTGGAGTAAGCAAGACGGGAAGAATTAACTGACAGCTAAACTTTGACAAACCAATTACCCTGTTGGATAGCTAAATGCAAACAGCCGAAGTCAGCAATCAATATTAAACAAGACTTTGTGTCTGTTGGTCCCACTTTTGTGCTGCTCCCAAACCACCCCATTTCATACATCATCATCCATCAGCGGTAAGGACTGGCACTGACAAGGCAGCCTTTGATGCACACTGCATCTTTTAACAGATGCCGGCCAGCCCCAGGCAACAGAGAGGGGTAGGATAGGACTGCGAGGGGAAAACAGCACAGGGAAATTACAATTCTCAGGACAACTGGTACTGTTCAGTGTCACACTGTTCTGCTACTTTATCTTTCGCACATGGATTAAAGTTTAAACCATCCATAGTGCCTCTTTACATGCTTGCACATGAAACAAAGGAGTGTGGGAGACAGACAAAATGGCTATGGCGTATCTGTTTGTATTAACTTACATTTACTCAAAAGAAAACACCACCCCGTGTTTGGTAGGCAGGAAAAGCTCATGTGCTTAACAGCCTGTTGAATATCTGTCACCATCACACTGTCATCTGTCACAAAAATTCAGTGAGTGCTCACTTGACTCTTTCTCACTTGAAACTTTGAAGTGAGTTCCCTCTATTACAGGTGGAAGGATGTTGCAGATGCTACGTCCATGTAATTGTGAATTTTTCCTACTGGAACCTCCATAGGAAATAGTTGAAGCCTGCCCAGCAACCACCACATCAAGGATCTATTAGCAAAGAAAACCTGCAGCCATTTTTGGGAAGCCCAGAATCCACTGTCGGCAAGTTTTGCTTTGTCGCATTCCCAATTCACTGAATTTTCTTCCAGAGACCTTGGGTCTTAAGAGTTAGGGTTTTTTGTGTTCACCTAATGTCTGCAATGCATCCTGAAGATACTTGTTTGGAATAATCAGTTTATCTTGTTTAGATAAATATTTAAAAAAACCCTTTAAATTTAGTGAAAGACCAGTCATTCATGCGTAGACTTTATATGGTCAGTTAAAAGATCAGGACATTAATTATACATGCCTTTAAATAAAGGTTATAAATGGCTGTCGAGAACCACTTGATAATGTATTATACGGGAAGAGAAAGACAGAAAGACTCGTTTATCTGCCAGAGTCCTAAATGTAAGGCAGCATTTACCACCATAAAGCTGCTTAGCAAATGTCCTATCCAAAAACTTTCCTGTAAATGAGTGGTATTCTCACAAGATAGAATTAACTTCTATTGCAGAGTGGAAGAGAGAAGAGACCAGAAGTTGCCAAAACTTGCAGCTCCCAGACACTATCCACTGGAGCACCAGAACTGGCTTTTGCTTCATCTCAGTATGAAAACATTTCTTTTTCTGGCACTTTAATAGTAAATTTGTCCCCCAACTCTGACAGAGCCCCGTCCCAGGCACAAGCCCTGCCAGACCTACCTGAGTGGTCCTTCACAAAGGGGCTGGTGGTGGAACTCTTCCCGTTGGTGCCAGGTTCCTGCTCAGGGCGCTTGGTGGGATCCGTGTGCCGGGGCAGTCCCGCCGAGTTGGGATCTAGGGGAGAGAAAGACAACTCATGCAGCTTCAACGCTTGATGGTACAGAGCCTCTTATAAGCCAGTTATAGGTACCTTGTGAGACACAAATGGTTATGAACAGAAGAATCTTTATGCAAAGGACTGGGAGACACAAGAAGGTAATTTTCCTTTTAAAGCAAAATGGTTATATTAGTTATTTCAGAGGTTTAAATTGTGAGGCCACCTGCAGAAACTATAGGGACTCCTGTAATTGGCAAGAAAAGCTTTGCAGATGACATTTCAGTTCTGCTGAGGAAGTTGATTGACTACTAAACCAACTTCTACTTAGAAGAATAATTCTTTCTTCCTGCACAATAGGTTATCTATATGTGAAAAGACACAATGAACAAAAACCTCTCTGTCATCAGAATTCATAACAAGCAAACTATAGAAATATTAGCTTCCCTCCTTTCATGTATTTTAAATAATTTTGAACAGCAGAGTTGTGGCTTTTGTTTTTAAAATAAAACTAAAAATGACTGAAACACACTACTCCCAGGTGACCTTTCAGTCTAAGGATCTCTCCAATAAAGAGATCTTATTATGCTAACCCTCCTCCTTCTGCAGAAATCAGTCAGTAGCTGAGGAAGAGAAAACAGGCTTTGCTTTCAGACTATAAGGGAGGAATGACCACACTAGTCTCAGTCAGCTATTTACTCTACATCGCTAAATGAAGCCTTAAACCTAAAAGGACACTGAGAGTGATCACAGTGATTTCATGAAACAGCAGATGGTCTTTACCTTGTCCAACTTTCATGAGGATCTTCATGGTTTTTGTCTGGCACACCCCTCCCTCCTGGTTATCCAGGCCCTCCAAAGACCCATTTGATGTTGCTGATTAAAAATAAAAGAAAATTAAAAATAAATAAAAATAAATAAAAATCAGGAAATCAACAGGCAAAGTGATGTGAACATGAGTGTTTGAAAGAAGAAATCTTTCAATCTACCACAGCCTGTTCTTGTTGCTCAGGCTGACCTATGGAAAGTTGTGAAATGTTGAAAGATAAAGGAATGAATACATTGGTAAGCCATACAATATATACAAATGGAGGAATGTGTTATCAAGGTTTCAGATTTACCCAGCAACCTTTCTTTCTATGCACAATTGAGTGACTGACTGACTGACTGGGGCGAAAACACAGCACCTTGCTAAAGGTGATGGAGTCAGCTGAAAAGGAAGCCCTGGCAGGCTCAGAAGAGCTAAGCACTGAAAATTCACTTCTTTTTTTTTTCCCCCCAACAATATCTTTATAATCACCACGTTACACCTGCTTCCTCTATTACAAATCTCCTGCTGGAAGAAGCAATCACATACAAAAGACCCAGGTGAAAGCTGAGATTCTCCACTGATTGGAAAACCATTTAATATTTTAAAGTACAATCTCACTTTTCTCAGCATTGAGGAGCCTCTGCGGGGGCGGCTGGCAGGGAGGGAGTAGAATGTGCTCTATTCTCACGGAAACCTTTTAGCTCATACAAACAAACGGGTGCTTTCCCCTCTGTTTATATTGTTCTCGCTTATCTAGGTGCTGTCTGGAACCACGCAACCCCACTGCCAGCCAACACTGTGCTGCAATTTGAGTGTGAAGCACAACTCCCCTGGAGAATTCCAAATGTGGAATCACGGCCTAGGAGTGCGCTACCGCCCAAGCCAGCTGTTGGTTCAAACCCCCGAAAATTATTTGGCAGCTCCTCAGCCCTGGGCATCACGGCCACTCTGCACTGTGCCAGGCACCGGCCATGCTGGCCTGTGAGCTTGGTGCCCTGGCCACTACGGCAAAGCAGGCCCAGGCCCATCCGCCAACAGCGTGCTCTGGTGTCACTGTTTAAGGAGCGCACCAGGGGTTTGTTTTCCCACTCCAGTTATCCTGGGGATGGCAATTTCACTGATGTTTCTCGGGGCTGTATATCCAAGGCCCAAGATGCACATACAAGCACCGGCACTGGGGCACCAACTGGAGAAAACAAACAGAAAATGGGATATAGTGGAGCTCGCTGCTGCTCATGGCTGTGGTGAACTGCTTAAGCAGCACTTTTCTGCCGCTGCCCCTCTCCTTTCAGCTTGGGATCCAATTCAAGCAGGGCTTCACACTGTTTGGATCTTTTGTTTTTAATTCTCACTCCTTCTCTTTCACCTTCCTTGGGGATTTTCTTTCAAATGCAGCCGATGTATATTTCCTTTTTCCTTCACAATGTCTTCCTAGCCCCATGGCTGTATTTTTCTTGCTCTAATCTTCTCTCTAGCCGTAAAGATATAAACCCCATACTGCTGAACCCTGCTTCCTAGCCTTTGATCTACTTCTTGTTTTTGTTCCACTTCTGCCTCTTTTGTGACTAACTCAAATTACAGTCACCGTACAAACGTCCCAAATTGTGCTTTCTTTTCCTCAAATTCCCTTCTCCTCATACGTGGTCCCTCCCAGTTCCTCCTCTTGTTCCCTCCTCCCTGTAAAAACATGACAATGGCCGTACATGCAACTACTTCTTTTTTTATAACTTGCAATAAGACTTTTCAAAATATAAAAGAGCGCAATGAGTAATTTAAGATAAAAGCTTATCTGAAATGTGCCACTGCATTGCTGGGCTCAGAAAATAATGGAGACATATAGTTTTGTTTTCTTTTGTTTTTTTCCACAGGGAAAAAAATCAATACTAAGAACTTGTTCTGGACATAAATCAAATGTGTCTTTGCTGAAAGTGTTTTTTATGACCTATTTGCCAGTGTACCAGCACAAGGACAAGGGGAAAACAAAGCAGTAAATAGAAATACCAAAGCTGAGCATCAACTGAAAGTACAACTAATAAACACTGACTTTGTCTTGTATTTTTTTGCTATTCTTCATTTGTTTTTTTAATTGGGGAGATGGGGGCTCACATCTCCTTAAGCACCTTCTACTTGATTTTAATTGAATAGAGGGCTGCTTCTACTGAACATCAATGCCTTTTTATTCTTTGAAGGCCTATCCGTTTAACCCACAGAGCAGGAGACCTCAATAAGATGCAAGAGGATGCAGCAGTCTGACCTCAGTACGGAATAAGAAAGTTAGATGGCAAAAAGAATGCAAAATTACTTCAAATACAGCCTCCAAACGGGAAGGCGCAGATGTACAATGAGTCTGGTTGTGTGCCTACGCGAGTGCAATCTGCCTTGCTTGCTTGCTAAAAGAATGCTTTCATAGCTTTGATGTCAGATGAATGAATTTGCAGAAGTATTCACTTTTTCCACAGTTCTTCAAGGGGTTTTCAGAAAGCCTACGTTATAGCTCAGAGTACAGACTGCTACGTCCTGAGGAACAGGGAATTTTCAAAGAGGAGCATTTCAGTGACAAAGCAAAGTTTCCATCTCAGCTTCTCCCTGTAATTAAACTGACAATTACCCAAGGCCACTGGAGGAAATTATTTTTCAAAATTCATTAAGACTATCGAAATATAACCTCACATATCCCTAGTGTACCAGGAAGAAAGTGGGTAGTTTTAAACACATCGTTTCAAGCTTTGAAAAGCAGCACGAAGAGAAAGAAGTAATCTGGGACATCAGAGAAAATGGAGTTTCAGACTGCTAATGCCCCTTGACAGTTCAGTGTGCAGGAGTTAAACAAGGGAGCGAGCACAAAATATTCCTCAAACACTTGCCGCTGTCTTTCTATATTGCTCTCCAAATGAAAATTATATCCTCCATCATGTAAGCCCCTCCACTACACTCACATTTCTGCAGGAAAGTGACCTTGCACCTGGAGCTCTGCTCATACTGAAAGGTTTGTGGTTTTTTTTTTTTTTAAAAAAAAAAAAGGGCCAAAAAACCAAGTGTGTCTGATAGGAATTTTTGGGTATAAATACAGAAACAAATTTCTTGAGTCTAAACCAGAAATGCTACTCTCCAGTGTGTTTATATGATCAAATTTCAGACCTTTCATCCAATTTATTTTTATATACATATATATATAAAAAGAACAAGTTTGGGATTTTTTTATATTTAGGTCTCAGTATGGATATATTTTAGAGGCAATTACTCACACATGAACCACCATATAAGGTCCTGTGCTAAGAAGACTAGATACCACTTAAAAATTAACATTAATAAACATAATGATTAAGTTTCTCATGAGTATTAAATGTTCTCAGGATCCCATACTTCACTTTGTATTAATACAGCAACATATAGGAAACTAAAAATAACTACAATGCTGCTAAACAGGTAGCAAAATATTTTTAAATCTTTTGATGGATAGGTGCTTCTGATTTTCTAAGACCAGTCCTGTTCTACTGGTGTCAACTGCAAAACTAATAATTACAGTCAAAATCACACTAAATTATTCAGTCAACAGTTTATCCACACCTAGAAATAAACACATATAATGCCCCAAAAATCTCTATTAATTTTAAGACTTTCTGACAAAATTGTAGTAATTTATAGGTAATGTTTAGAGCAGTCAGTCAAAAATTATGTTCCAGCTCCATATACAGACACTGGGTTGTCTGAATTCATTGAATACAACAGAAGCTGCCATTTCATAAGGAATATAAGTTTGGGATTTCAACTTTCAGAAATAACTGAGTTGCCATGAAATTACGGTTTAAGAGTCTGCTGATACATACTTACTTTGGAGAAGCTAGTATACATCTTCAGTTTTGTAAAACATTACCTTAACATACTCTCTCCCTTACACAAGAGGAAATGAAATTATTCAGACCAAAGAATTTCATTCCAGCTCTGCCTTCCCTTCTTCAAAATATATAAATTATTTAAAAAAAAACAACAAAAAACAAAACTAGAAATCATGTAAATCAATGCATTATGTTTTACATTTATTTGCTTTTAAAACTTCACAAGTGTTGTTTATTGTATGAAATGCATTAGTCATAAATGCAGAGGCAGGGAATCCACGAGCGAAACAGAGTCAGCTGACAAGAATAGTTCCTGGCTATGATTCTTATTCAGTCCCCATGGAGAGGAAGTAATATTACATTTTAATATGTCTTCATTTGATTGTTATTACTCTGCCTCTCAGGAGGTTAAGCCACTGCATGGATCTTGGCTGTTTTCAACCTACCAGGTTGGTAACATTGCTCTAATCAGATGGAGAATTAAGCTGCTGGATTTGTGCCTGTATATAGCTTTTCATTCACAAAGAGATTAGAAATGAAGGCACAGTCACGAAAATGCAACTTCCTTCACTCCTAAAAACACATATAACAAAATGTAAAAATGCCATCACAATTACTTAAAAGAAAACACCAGCAGACAAAAGTCTCAGCCTCTTAATTCTGTCACAATTATTACCCGTACTTTTATGTTTCAGGATTATGAAAAACATTACCTACTTGCAAATTAAATGTCATATCCTTTGAAACAACACACCTTTATAACACGCTTATTTCTAGAGCTTGAATATGAAATGGACTACATAGCTGAAGAGATAAATTATGATCACAGAACTTAATTTTTCTGTGAAAACTAAATGGACCTTAAACTACAGACCATAAGTATGAATGAGTGATATCAACTGATGGGCAAAGGCAAAATTGGTTTTGTTCCCCACTTAGCGTGCTGGACAATACAAGCCATTTTGCAACGTGTCAAAGACAAATCATTGATGGGGTCATCAAGAATTAATTGCTGCTGGTGTGGTTCTGTTAATAGAAAAATGAGAATTACAGTTTTCTTTGGGGTAGGTCTGTACTATCCAATAGTAGTGATTTTCACCATTTTTTCTTAAATATTGCTTGAATTCAGAAACAGAAAATAGGTTTTTCAAAATCAGAGCTAAATAAAATTTAATAACCCTACCCATCTCCACTTTTCCCCAGCTGCGCTTAGAAACCAAATGGAAAAGCCTGCACAGCCACAAAAATCCACGAAAGCTTTAGATCCAACAGTAGTAAAAACCTATTCTTAAAGCAAAGCTGCACTTGATCTCATATGCACTCACAGGATTACTATGCACATGTAAAGCTTTTGAGGGTTTTTTATTTTATTAAGTAATAGAATACTATTTTGGCCAGGCATCGTGTGTTTGTGCTCTGACTGCTTTCATCTGCTTTTGGTCCTTTTAATGACTCTCTTAGTAAAGCACTGAATAAATAATTATTCTTTCCCATAAATTATCTAAATTTATGGGACAGGTTTCAGAACACCAGAAATCACACACTGCGAAACCACAAATCACAGATCACAACACAGAGGTTGTTTCTAGACCAGCCAGGGATGAAGAACAAGGCAGCTGAGGTAATAGAAAGGGTGTTTTAATTAAATGAAATTAATTTTTTTTTCTCACTTAGTAGCAATGCCAGATCTGCATGGAGATCTGAAACAACCCAAAATAGTTGTTCAGGCCACTCACCAAAGAACAGGTAGCTTGGCAGACACTATGTTAAGTGAGCTGCAGAGAGTTTAGAGAGAAGATAAATATACTGATTTCAACTACTAAAAACTAACGATTTATCCTTGCTTGTTCTGTCCAAAAATGAAACTGACACTGAAACCTTCACTTTTTAAAAAAATGAAATTCTCTTCCAAAATATAACTATTGGCAGTCCCAAATGTGGACCGCAAGTGCTAAAACTTAAATGCATTATGAATAGTTGCATGGAGTACTGCACGTGTGTTGTCTGTGTTTCTAGCTACAGACTGGAGACCTCCTCTGTTTAACTCTTTGTGCGGAAACAATGAAGTTACGTCCTAACGTATCTACTGATTTTATAGACACAAAGAAAGGATCTTTCATTAAAAAAATAAAAACCTGCTGAATTTGCTCAATTAATACAATATAGGACACTGAGACAGTCATGAAAATGTCTAAAAATGGTTTACCAATAATTTTGCATTTTACTAACATGTCTGTTTTTTATTTCTCCTACTTGTAAAGTCAAGGTGGCAGCAGAATTTTGAGGAGTTTCTCAACCTAAAGACCATTCAGAAACTTTCATTCTTTAAATCTTACTCAACACATTTCTTCTAAGTAAGTTAGACTTTTTTCCTTAAACTAAAGTTCATGGAATGTTTATAAATACTCTTGAAGCCAGCCTTTTTTTCCTCTATTCACACACAAGGCAAGATTCTATGTGAAGAAAAAGAACAAATCTCCATTCTTCTTTTCCAATTCTCATCCTTGTTGTTCTTTAAATTAAGTTCTATGTTGTATGTCTCAGGATTTATATCTAAACAAGATTCACAAATTATATCCTGCACAGCAAGTAAGCAGCAATGCCCTTCCCAGTCAAGCTAAAAAAAAACAAAACACAACAGGCCTCTTCTTGCCTGGAAGAAGGCAAAGGCTCTGCAGTGAAACTTTGTGATTCATGTTTCTAACCGTTCTAAAATCTTGTCCAAATGTGAGCAGCGTGACTTGTGGTACTCAGATGTGACTCATGATATAGGGGTCTTTATATAAATTTCCCATAGAATTCTCCACTTGTTTTCATATGTTAGGAAAGGGACAGATTTTATTACTGTTTCCATTTTTTCTGGGAGGCAAAGGGGGCAGTGTGGAAGACACAAGAAAGACAGGACCAATCAGTTCGGAACTGTAATAAACCTTAGTATATACAAACTGTAATTCCAGGCACACCTCTGAAAATCCGTAGACTCTCCTTCCTGCATCTCATGACATCCAACTGAGACGGATTGCCCAAGCATTAAACACAAAACAGGGAGTGATTTCTTATAAAGTTTCCCCCCTTTCTGATGTTCAATTCTCTTAATTCCAGGGAGACGTGGTATCATACAAGAAGAGTAGAGGTGGTTAAAAAAAAAAGCCCTTTTTTGTCAACAAAGTCTTTCAATAAAGGGAAAAAGAGACAAGGAGCAAGACAGAGTTGGAAAGTAATGAAAAAAGCTGTGAGCTCCAACTGGTTTCTGCTGTCTATCATTTTAAAAACAGCACCAGTTTATCTCTGGGTTAAGGAATACCACAGTTGAAGTGTACTAAACAGTAAACTATTTGCTGAATTATTATCCATTACAGGTCAGACCATCCACCCACCGATAGCAAAATCCTACTTGCTTCACTGCTGTCGAGTGTCCCTTTACAAAATTCTCTCAGAATGATTTAGAGCACATAAAAAAATAAAAATAAAAGCAACTCAATACTCTGTCACTATGAATGACATTATTTAAGGCTTTCATTACAGTTAAGCATTTCTAAAAGTATTTCAGTTCTATATTTCACATACTTTGAGAAATGTTGTCAGATAATGATCTACTGCACACATGGCTGCTTCTAGTTTACATAAACAAATTATATATTTGTGAGCGCTGAAGTAACTGTGGCAGATGTAAGCCCACTAATTATGCTGCATTCAGCGTCTATCAGAAAGTATGCATCTAAAACAGATTACTAGCTAGTTAACTTCACCAACCACAAACAAGAGTTTTACGCAAGCTCATCCTTTCTCCCAGTGCTCTGCTGGCAAAAGCCACTCCCCCCATGGATGAAGAGAAGCATCTTCCCGCTACCACAGCAAGCTTTGCTTAACAGTTCAGCTGAACAGAACTAATACAATTAGTTAGCATTGAAGTTACACTGATTGTTGCTAATGACAAGCAGGCTTGCTGGAAACAAAAGCAGAAGCTTTACCATTAACTGAGGACCTATTTTCTGTACCATATAAACTCAAGACGGCTCTTCGAGGACGTTCATCTGCCTTGAAAATCTCTCTGGTTTCTGTCTGTAGCAGTTGGATGAGAAAGGGTTATAGTGAAAGTTCATATTAAATAAATAACAAACCTCTTGCTCATTCTACTGTCACTAATTGCATGCAATGATATTAATGACCCAGTAATTGCTATACGAGTAGCACTGAAGTGGAAAACATCATTTTGAGACAGAGTTCATCTCTAGGTGGTAGGACTTCACCAGTGACTGAGTTAATGCTTAGTGACAGTTTAGAATGTAACACTATAGATGAGAAAATGTGCCAGTCTCATGGTTATAACAGTTTAGATGGACATGACGTTATTCGCTTTGACCACACAGAGTCCAGGAGTAACCCCAATAAAGTGCCACAGTCAGAGGTTGCCCTGTAGATGAATCTCATTCCTTTCAGGGGAGATGCTCTGTATTATAACAATCTAGAGCAATTTTCCACATGTTTGCTTCAATAAAATAATACCTCCATCTCCTGCTTTTACATCAAGCACAACAAAAGTGCGCTTTATTGCAAAACACAAAAAGCTATTTACATCATCTAACTATCCTTCAGCAACAGAGTTTGGCACCTTCGTGTGGAGATCAATTATAATACTATTGGATGACTGTGCACTTGGCAAAGATGATCAGAAGTTAAGAACTGTTTTGATTGCAGTTTGCTTGTGTTTGTGTTGAGAACTTCAAAATACCCATGGAGTAAAACTTAATGAGGGAACATTGCTGAAATAAAGCAATCTGGATTTCCAAAGTGCTACAGGACTCCTAGTTCAAATACTTGCCGTAAGAAATTAAGCTGTTTAGCTTTTTTAGGTATCATCCCACAGGCACATCTCAGTCCATTTTAAGACACTCTGATGGGATGGGTATGTTAATCCTCCCATTTCTGGAATTCTGAAACGTCATAACTCGACAGGAGACCCAATACTTTTAATAATGATGGTCATACAGTTTTAAATTTCACTAGTGTTCCAATAGGATAACATTCCTATGTGTTGTTTGTTTTCTGTTGTTGTTTTTTTTTTTCCTTTTGCAACCCAAATTATTTAATTAATGTCTTCATTCTGCTACTAAACCTGCTGTGGCAGACTCTGGACGGCAGGTGGAATTGGGTTTAAGCATAGGCTGGTGCCAAACACCTGGAAAGCAGCTTTGCAGAAAACGGCACTGGGGGTCCTGGTGGACACCAAGTTGACCACGAAATAGTAACGTGTCCTTGTGGCAAAGCACTGCCAGCAGGCAGAGGGAGGTGATCCTTCCCCTCTACTCGGCACTGGTGAGGCCACAGCTGGAGTGCTGGGTGCAGTCACAGGCTCCTCAGTGCAACATGGACATGGACGTACCACAAGCAAGTCCAGTAAGTGGTCATGGACATGATGAAGGAACTGGAGCATCAGTATAAGAGAAGTGGGTGAGGACCTGGGAAGAGAAGGTTCAGGGGGATCTTATCCATGTGTATAAATACCTTGGGGGATTGTGGGGGAGAAGAAAGAGACAGACTCTTCCCAGTGGCGCCCAGTGACAAAACAAGAAGCAATGGGCATAAACTGAAATACAGGGAAAGCTGGTTAAACCTGAGAAAACCTTTTTAAATGTGAGGAGCACTGGAACAGGTTGTCCAGGCATGCTGTGGATTTCTCTGTCCCTGGAGATATCCCAAACCCAGCTGGACACGGCCCTGGACAACTTGCTGCAGCCGAGCCTGCTTGAGCAGGGGCTTGACCAGGGGACAAGAGGTGCCATCCAAACTCAACCATTCTGTGTTCTGCCTCCAACTGCTGCACTGTTGTGGTCTAATGCATTTATGTGCTAAAGTGAAATACATGAAAAACAAATCCGTCTCGGTTTCCCTGGCAGGATTTAGATTCAGACTTCTGTTTTTCTCACAGCAGCTCAGTGAGCACATAAGGACAAGTTTGCTGCTGTGGTTTAGTTATTTCGCTGTCTTCATCTACTGAACAGAAAACAGATAAATCATGCTAACAAAGATCCAAACTTTTTTCAAACCAGCCTTATCAGCTTAATACGGACTCTTCTCCAAAAACTGCTAAGACTACTTTAAGTCTAATCCTGTTTCTACACACAGAAATACTTGCCTGATTTCCTTGGAACTGAAAAAAAAACCAAACAACTGGAAGACTGCCCATTAGGGCTTAGTTTTATAGTCTGATTTATCAGAAATAAATCCTGAAGTATTCTTCCTGCAAAGTTTCCAGGATTGACTAAAATCAGAAAAGAATGTCCAAACTGACCCTTAACTCTGGTTTTCACCCATTTCAACCCTGTGTTTTAGCTAATGCAGTTCTCAGACAAAAGTACATTTCCCTTCAATCCAGCTATGTAAAGACTTTAATGCGGCAAATAATTTCAATTACTTAAAATCAATTTTATTAAAGCCTTTATAAGCACTTATGCAGTTCCTGGTCTTTCATTCTAGGACTTAACATACTGTAATATATAAAACATATAACACAAGCAACTGTATAAAATAAAGACTGATCATCCCACTTGATGAGATAAATGCCCATCATCAAACTTAGGTATGTGTTTCAGTATGCTAGCTTGCATACTGAAAAAGTTTCATTATAGACAGATACTTTCCTCATAGCATGGCATGTCTCCCCAGTACACATCTCCTTGATTTAAACAGTTATTCATGCCCTACATATAAAATGTAAAATACACACTCAACCCAACCCTCTGCACGTAGTCCTATTAAGGACATAAACGTAAATCTAAGAACATATACAACTTGATCAGGATTAAAGCTGGGCGTTTACTGCAAAGCACTTCAAGTGTCCTTTATTGTTGATGTGCATATATAAAGATATCTAAAGTAAGGACATTGTATCTTTCTTTGTGAATGTACTGTATCTCTAGTATTTATAAATTGTTTATGAGGAACTAAAAATAAATACTGACTAAAAATAATAAACAGCTTCCTATGAAATTTTAAAACCTGTTTAATTCATCAGTGTTTCCTGAATAATTCTTTCTTACACTCTGAATAATTATTCTTCATTTTCATCTGATTTCATAACTATTTGAAATACTTGGGGATGTGAGGGAGGATAAGTGTATTTTTTCACAAATGTCATCAATTAACAAACTGAGCATTCCTATCTTTCATTTCCTTCCCTTAGGAATAGAGAAATAACAACAGATTTCCTACTGAACTATCTCTGTCTACTTTAAGGGAGATAAACGGTCAGCATTGCCTAGGTAATGGCATCGAATATGAACAAAATCCATCAATCTAAAATAGCCTTATTCTTTTACAAGACCTGTGTGGTCTGGGACAAAACCCCAAAGGACCATGACTCCATTAATCCTGTAGGTCTTAGACTCTGTTAGAAATCTGAAGCTGCACAGACAGTGGTTTTTTTCTCTCCAATAATATTATTTGTATGAGCTGTATTTATATTTAATTCAACAAGAGCTAAGTGGTATTGCTGATACATCCCTTGAAAGATTCTCTGCAAAGTCAAAGACTGACCTCTGAGTATCATTTTACACTAAGAAGAAATCATTTATCTAATTTTCTGAGGAAGGAGGAGGAGAAAGGAAAGAAAAATCCGTGATCTTTGTACAGCCCGAACTGGAGTGGCTATTTCACATAGGCTTACATTACCACCACCAAAAAAATAAATAACAATAGATTCCTGGACCACAGGGTCTTTAACAAAAAGCATGGAAAATGTCTTTGTTGCAAAATAAATTGAATTGAAATTCTGATACATCTTTTGTCATTGTTTTGGCTAGTTAGGAAACAACCTCCAAACAAAGGAAAACCTCCCGATTCCTTTTGTGTAGCTCTCCCAAGGTTCTGGGGAGGTTGCAGGGGACTGCAGACTGAAACCTGCCTCAGAGAGGTGTCAGAATTAGTCAGATTAGCCAGTGCTTAAACTGTTTGGTCAGAATACTAAAATAACATTTTAATGTAAATCTATTTGGCCATGCAAAGACATTTATTCTTCCCAGCTGGGCCGTATTTCAGGGCATAATCTATATTGCCCTTTAATGTGTTCTTCCTCCGACATTTATTGCCCTTTAATTGTAACAGAATGACAAAGCAAAAGCATAGAAGCCTTGTGATTTTTTCAAACTCAACTAATGCTAAAGTTTCGGAATTACTTTTGATTTTAAAAGACACCATACTATTAAAGCAGTTATCCAAAAAGGTAGTGCTACTAGCCAGCATAAACCTTTAAATCAGTCAGGGATCAAGTATATATGTGTGTGTATATATATAAATATTTGTTTTTTCATTTAAGCCAGAGGCCAATTATGTAAGTGGGTCACTTGAAATAAGTTGACAAAAGCCATCTGAGGAAAGCTGACTATTCCATTTTGCCAGTAAGCATCATTAGTTCGACAAGGTTGGCTAACGAGGCTGCGGACAGAGCAAGCATTTTAGAGGAACCTTATCTAGGTTCCTCTGTAGCCTCTTCCCAAGTCTCAAGTATTTTCCACTGACAGAAAGCCATTCTTCTACAAATTTCAAACAAGTGAAGACTTCATCGGAAGGTGCCTTTTTTGTTTTAATGCTCATGATGGCAGCCCACAATCTTAATTTTACTTATGCAAAAGAAGAGCAGAGTCTGTGTTTGCTTGGCCAAACTACCTCAGGAGCATGACAGTGGCTCGACAGCAAGCGGCACTGCTCCCTTCCCTCTGGTGTCGCTTCCTCCAGGCTTCCCTGGGGCACTCCCTCTGTGCAAACCCCAGGTACCGCAGCGCGCTCTATGCCCTCTGACTAAAGGCCAAGTTTGTTGGAAAGGGTTCAGGATAACTCCTGTTCACCGAAAGTAAACATCTTTTGCATATTATATATGTTTGCACTATGTGAACACATCTCACTCCAACACAAGAAATGCCACCTCCGAGAGAGGTACTGAAGCAGTTACACCATGACCCAGAACTGGCAGATCAATCCACCGGTATCAAGAAGATGCTCATTGCTTGTTCTGAGCAATCCACAACAGCAGAAAGTTACACGTCATGCAAAGACAGAAAAAGACATTTTTAATGCAAACATCAGTTGCAAATCTGTACACTCTTCTGCTTAACTTTGCCTTCCACGCAGATATGTATGTTGTTGGGCATGATGTATCTTCCTCCATGCATCTGATTAAGGATTTCCTTAGAGACTTATGATATGTTAGCTAAATGGTCGCATATTTTAGGATAATATAACATTAATACTTCAGAGATCTCAAGTACATTTGACCTTCTCCAGTTCTGCTGAAAAGAAATCAGGTAACTGTAGGAAAATGAATCTATTAACTTCCTAGGAACCAAAAATTGATGATAGCAAAGAAGAGAAAAGCAAGGACACTCTGTTACAGCATGTATTCACTTTCACAATATCATCCAGTATCATCTTTCCAAGTACTGCTGTTCACAGAATTAACTCTTTGGATCCTGATACTCATATTGAGGAATATCTTGCCAAGAAATGGATTAGACTGTTTTCTAATTAAAGCACCATTACATCTGAAAACAGGTATCAGGAACTCATCTACATTTTTCCTTTTTTAGAAAACTTGTAAATTGTGGAATGAGAAAAGTTGCATCTTTTATATGCTTAGACCTAGGGAAGTACTGAATAGAAACTTCTCCTTCTGCTATACCTATCATGAATACATCTGGATGATATAAAAATTATGTCTTGAAGAATTCCTGTACAATCACATTTCCCTAAAGGTACACAGGATTCAGGAAGCTGCTTCACGCTGTGTCATAACTCCTCATTGCAAAGTGACTAATCCCCTAATCTAAATAGAGATTTTACTGTTTAATACAGCTCCGCAAACCACATACTACTACTGTAGAAAAACAAACTGTGTTTTCAACAAATGGCAAGATAAAAAGGTACATGACTATGCACAAAACATTTAAAGGGCTGACAACAGCCTGCCAGCACAAACAGCATGAGATCAGGCTGTAGACACAGCCATAGCAAGCACTGCAAAGAGGCTGGGCTCAGTAAACCCTTGTGTCAGGTTTGTTTGAGGCCCCGTAGTCGAAGAAAATACAAGATCCTAAAATAACTCAAAATCAAAAGCTGGCACATAAAATGCATCATTGCATTCACTTCATAGCACTCCCACTACCTCAAAAAACCCAACAAACCAAGACAAAAATCAAAACTCACAGAGAATCAGAAAGTTAAAGGAAGCAAGGAAGAAAGGAAGAGAGAAAGGAAGAGAGAGAACGAGCAGTATCAGTCGATGGGAAACCCAGTGTATTCCCCTTTTGGGCTTAAGCACACCTGTTAAATTACAGGTCTGGGAATAGGGATGTACGCAAACTATTTATGGCCTGATTTGCATACATGATTAAAATGCATTTATTACTTATAAAATTACAGTAAACGTCCTGGCTACTAGAACTTGCTTTTGACAAGGCTGTGTCAGGACATCAGCTTTAGAACACAAACTGTTAAAATCCTATCTAGCTCCAGTATCTCTGTAAAATGGTGTCCTAGCTGAGCCCTGGCCTAGATTTCTACCCCTCTTAGTGTTTCTGAGGACACCATCACTGAGTTCATTGTTTTTTCCCTGAATGACAGAAAAGCGAGTTTTAGCATCAGCATGTCTGGGTTTTCAGGGTTGTTTTTTTTTTTGTCCAACCTATTAAAATGTATGGGCACCCCTGCTACAGCTCAGTTAGTATGCTAGCAGTACAGTGATAAATTAGCCATTTGTTTATGCCAGAATGAGCAGGGAAAGTAATATCCTAAGGCGCTCCAGTATTAGTGCAAGGCCAGTGTGATTTTAGAAGCATTAGGCTGGAGGCTGAGCAAGTTCTTTCAACCAAACTATACTGTAATGTTCCAGGAAATGCAATGTCTATTATGTCTTATTGCTATAATGAAATAATTATACAAAACTAATGAAAATGAGACATACTTAATAATACTCTGGGTAAATCCATGACACAGATATGACAAAACTGACAGGGTATCAACAGGGTATCAGAAAGCTCCATTTGTGCCCATAATTTTCAAGTAATAATTGTAACAGTGCCACTTGTTCCACTACAGCTGGTCTGCTGTGGATGTTTTTAAAAGTAGCACTAAATACTGAGCATATGTAGTCATTAAAGCCAGCTGCTTTAGCATGGTCATTTTTATGCTACACATTTTCACTGGAGTTACAGACAACCATCTCTCAACATCTAATCTTGCAGCATTTACCCTGGCTAATCTCACTGGATTTCAATGGGAAGTTTGTCAGTGTTAAATGCTGTATAAGTGAGATCAGGTTTTTATATAACCTGACTAAACAGAAGAAGCACCAATATTAAGTATCTTTTTGTCAAACCTTAAAAACCGATAAATGGTGTTTTATATCTCCCACAACTGCCATTTAGTAGTTTATATATATAATATTTAATACATTGAATTCTTACTCAGTTTCTGTGACATACAACCTGTTTTATACATAATGACACGGTGAGAGCCATTATGTATATAACTGGGAACTGAGCATTAATTTATATTAAATGCATTTCCATTTCAAAAGTACTTGCTCAGAGCACTTGTAAAACTACCAACATTTCTATTTAAGAAATTAAGAAATATTTAGAATGGCATACATTACATGAAGTAGCTACCAGCCCTCCAATTTTCAAGGAGGTGTGAGAAATACAACTCACCACTATCTAACTTCCTTGTAATTGCAGAAAAGCCAATGCACAGCATGTGTCCACCTCCTACTAACTGGTCATCCCTGCTGAAGACTTCAAAAGTGTCCATGGAGGCTAAATGAGATCCGCAGGCCATATTATTACAATGACAAAACCTAAACTAGTGTAAACTGTTGTTGTACTGCTGAGGCCTCAGCTTATACTAACTTGCGATTCACATCATTAACTTTACACATCATAAGCAATTTGAATCAGTAAACAACAGTGGTTACCTCCAGACTCGCTTTTGGCCATAAATCCCTGCTCAGACTAAAACTCACACAAAGTTCATGTTGTTGGACACAGGCCTGTGTCACACACATCCTTTTGGCAAGTCCAGGATTATGAAAAAAGAGGAAACTCCTAGATCGTGCTAATCTAGGGTTAGCACAAGAACCCTCCTAGCTACTGTATGGACACAGTGGGTATGTATTACAGCTAGACACGCTCAACTAGAGCCCACCAGTAACCCTTATGGCGGAATTACACTGTCAAAGTTGGCACTAAAGCAGCCAAAAGGTCACTGCAAGAATCTCTGCACCACTTGAAGCAATGGCCAGCCATCTCGCTTAGGATGCCTCAGCTCAAAATAGCTGGGCCACCATACTTCTGCTTCTAGCACAAGGACACTCAAGGGCAAGGCCAATAGTATGGCACATATCCAGAACGGTGAGCAGGAAAAACACCACAGTTTAGCTGCACACAACTGTCAGTGTAAATACAGGACACCGTACTGTGTGCAAAAGGAGAAGCCCTTTACGGGCAAGTACAGTCTGATTTGCTCTACACAAACCAAGGTAAAGAGAAACAGAGGTACCGTGGAAGTCAGGAATAATATTGAAAATATGCTGGCAAGAAAATATTTTCAGAGAAAAAAGTACAAACCCTTCCACATTCTTCTTAGTTTTCTTATAATGTATAAGAGAACATACAAAAGAATGAACAATTATATTTAAAATAATGAAAAATTGATATTATGAACTTACATATGACGTAATAATCTTTGTTCTTCTGAAATTCCAGGCCCCAGAGATTAGGACTGAACTCCTGAAACTTGATGGTAAACTTAACATCTTGATCTGGCTTGGCACAGTTGAGTAGAGGTGTATTGTCTTTTTTAATAGCACAGCTATCTGCTTGGTCTTTATCAACCATGTAGACCTTATAATATTCATATTGGCCAACAGTTTTAGAGTCCACCTTTGGGCATATAATATCCAGTTTGTCTCCTATCTGTGGATATAGTACCAATCCTTGTCCAGGAAGGAATCTAAAACAGAAAGGGGAGGGGAAAAAAAAAAAGAAAAAAAAAGAGAGGGAAAATGTGAGACACTTGATAAAATCTCATCCAGAAAAGTAGCAATTGCAATGGACAGAAAGGAACAAGCACACTGTTTCCAAAACCAAAATGACAGACTGAGCAAACCAAATCTTAATAGTTTGAGCTTGACTCAATTTGATATCAACAAGAAGTTTATTTAGATCTTGGAAATTACAGATTGATCGAGTTTTATAGTCTTCATCCCAGTTTTGGGAACTCTAAAAGGTTTTACATCTCTGAAAGGCACTGCCGTTTCTTCCACGTTTGGTTATTTACAGCAGCTAGTACAACGTATGACAGGCTACAATCCTGTTTTTCCGCTTTGGTAACATTTCTACTATTCTTGCACATATTTTGCTAATTTTGGACATGGAAGAATGACAAGAACAAATCCTTCAAACCCCCTGAGCAGCCATATGGGAAAGTAAACAGATTAGACTTTAAGAGTTAACAACATATTAAGATGCTGATTGATGTTACCAGCATAACACAAAGAAATAAGTCACTCACCAGGATCATGCTTACAGACCTGGAGTAGATGGAGATCTAACCTGACACATGGACCAAACATGCTTCTGATAAAACACTTTCTCAAGACTGCTGACTTCTTCTCTTCATAAACTCCACCATTACCATCATTACTTTAGCTCTTTATTTATTTCTTGTCCTACAGGTGAAACACGGGTGTGCTTTTGCCTCAGTACAGATTAAGACGTCTTACACAAACTGGCAGTGAGCTTTAATGTTTGGGGTTAGACTTGATACTGTGTCTTTCCTACTCTGTTAATTAACAGGCAAACTTCACCACTTCTTCAGGAAAGAAAAGCATAAATAATTACTCATAAGTATCAATTCATCCACAAAATGAGGAGTCTTGTTCTCATTAGGACAAAAGCCACGTCAGGTCTATTTGTTTCTTTTTTTTTCTCCGTAAGATATATTCGTTCCAATTAAGGCCAAGAAGTGCGTGTTTAAGGACTACAGCCAACGACACAACACCCTCAAATGCACAGACCTAAAAGCCTGACTTTCTTTCCTCTTTCTCCTGCCTGCCAGCCTTTTCCAAAGATCTTCCTTAATAGAGAACCAGCCTGAAAAACCGACTGAAACAACTGCCATCTAATGAACACCCTTATCCAAGTGCTAGCATTTAAACAGCACATGTAGTAAATCTAGCTTATTCACAGGCAGCCTTTCGTAAAACTTTTATGAATTAAGAGTATTGAGGCCCAAGCAGAACAAAATAGTAGGCGTCGGTGACCTCCAGCCTCTGGCTTGGCTAAAGGAGCCCACTAGCACATAGCAGTACTGGGGAAGAACTTACTAAATTAGGGAAAAAGATGATGCGACGCCCCAAATTTTGAATCCGTCATTTACAACCGCTTGCTCCCACACAATGCAAGTTTATGATCTGTGGTAATTGAGTGGGATTATTTTCACTCACAAAGCCTGTGTAAGAATTTTATTTGTTGTGAAACAGCACACAGCAGGACAAAGACGTGTAATTACAGATTTAGGGAAAAAGAACAATGAAATGTTATGGCAAGAAAAGCAACTGTTGATGTATAAATCACTGTGTTCTTTTGTGTTGTGCAGTGTAATTTCCATACTACAGAAACTAGGCTTGGCCATGGCTGTTCAAGCTGAGACTCACTGGAGACTGGGCGAAGCTGTGCCTCCTCGTTTTTGGACACGCCAAAGGAATGCAGTGACTGCCACCTCCCAAAAGCCAAAATCATAGAAACATAATCATTTCATTGGAAAAGACCTTAAAGATCAATGAGTTCAGCCATAACCTGTCCACTACTAAACCATGTCTCTAAGCACCTCATCTACCAGTTTTTTAAATACCTCCAGGTATGGTAACTCTACAACTTCCCTGGGCAGCCTGTTCCAGTGCCTTTCAGTCAAGAAATTTTTCCTAATACCCAATCTAAACCTCTTCCAGTGCAACTTGAGGCCATTTCCTCTCATTCTATTGCTTGTTATTTGGGAGAAGAGATCGACCTCCACCTCGCTACAATCTCCTTTCATGTAGTTGCAGAGGGAGATCAGGTCTCCCTCAGCCCCCTCTTCTCCAGGCTGAACTAACCCAGTTGTGGTGAAACAAATGGAAAAGTGGAGAAATGCACCTTCCTCGGAGTCACTAGCCTGGTGAGAGGCCAGCTCTGCCAGAGCACTGAGGAAATGGAGGGAGGACGACTGCAGCTAGCAAACGTCCCTAAGGGAGAAGCACAGCTCTCCTCAGGGACTGACTCGGACCAGGCCAAGGCACAGCATTTCTAAGCTAACTTTCATCACCTGCGACTGACTTTACCACCTTGTCTGACCACAGCCCCTTCACTTTGCTCCTGTGCAGCAGTGTTGTACCAGAACGATGAAAATTACTCATATTCCCCTATTTGCATGCCAGGACAAAGGCTGGTCGCTGGATGATCCCACCACTGCAAATATTTCCTCTTTGTGTAACACAAATGTGTAGTATGAAACATGTGAGATTCCAGAGGACTGGATCCTTGTTTTTAAATTAATCAGTTTAGATTCCCATGCATAATAAACATGAATTTCCTAAGGTCAGAAACACATATCTGTCTGTAATTATCAATTATATGACCTAAAAGCTGCCATGAAAAACAAAAAACCCCACTGAATCTAGTTTTAGATTTTGTGTATGTATGCATGTAATGAAGCAGCAGCGGTATACATTCCCCATGTAAACTCCGAGCGCAAACAGGTCAGGTTCAGAGACGGCATGCCAGGCGATCCTCAGGAACAGCTACTGGATAAAAAGCACACTTATGTGCCTCGGTTAAGTAGCCAGGAATTGCCCCATAAAAGGTAGAGGACAGAACCACCCCCAACAGACAGCTAAAACACATTTTACAAGAGCTTTAAACTGATGCACTCGTTAGACTTTATGGCAGGGGAATATTCTCGCTATGGCTCTGAAGTCTGTACAGTTTGAGAACTAAACTCGGTAAATCTCCTTCCACTTGAGTTTCTGAACTTGTAGGATCTGACGCTGATGGGATTAGGCAGGAAGAAAGGCTGAAAATGAAAGGATTAATCTGAGAACTTGATTATATTGAAATTTTTTCCACAGTTTGCAGTTTTGACTGTGATCTTTGCAAGAAAGATATTTTTCCAATTTACTTTCCTTATTTTCTTACAACAATAAAGCACAAATATGGATTGAGAGAATAAAAAAAGTTTCACCTCCTACACTTCAGCTCAACCACAAAACTTACACTGGCTGATTAGTAGTACCCATGATTATTATCCCTGCAATACTTTTGCTACTCTATTTTCATAAAGACTCTAAATAAATAATTTCCTGGGTACTAAGCATTTTCTGAAGTTATTTATTAAATGTCAGGAGGATTTAGACTACTGTGTTATGATCCTATTTTTAAAAAAACATATGTGGGGGAAAAAAAGGACAACGTATATTCAGCTTTGGTAGAGGTTAACAAAAAACTTCAGCGGGTCTGACTTTATCCTGAATCCTTATTTCTGCAGGTGCTGCTGATATAGCCATAAGCATTTTGGGGTAGCATCAACACTTATGAAACGTTTGCAGTAAAAATAAAGTTAATAAACTGGCTTTAAAAAGTCTAAATGGAATGTGCCTTCAACTATTTCTTTTTTTTCCCCAAAACAGAAATATAATAAAGGCAGAGCAAAAGGTTTTCAGAATCCTGTAAATGATACTCAAGGAGGCTGTGTTATGCCGATGGTTGCCTGGGACACTGACACGCTCTTTGAGCAGTAAGGATAGTGACAGCACTGGAACCATTGCTTTCTATAAAAAGCTAACTTTCTGCTGTTCAGCTGTAAATGTTCTTCACTAGGAAACCTACAAACCAATATCGGCCCCCGTACCCCAACAGAAACTTAGGAGAAAAGCTTAGGGAGTTTCCCAATACATTTCTGCCTACAGTCAAAGACAGTGAGGCCAGAGCATTTGAAGAATCTTGCCCACAATTAATAATCCTAGTGTTTACTGTGAGAAAGCACAGAAAAATATATTAAGTACAGTAAAAGCTATACGATGAAATTAATGCACTTTCTGTCTGGCACTTTTGGCTATGAAGGGCATTTTTACTGTCAGCCCAAAATTGGTGTATTGCAGGCGACACTTGACATCTGTGCAAAGCCCATGGATGTGAATCCCTCCCACGTGCCCAACTAGTCATGCAGCTTATCAAGTAACAGCAACATGCAGAGTTCCCAAACCTTTTTAAAAATAAGTATTAGATTAGACCAAAAATTCACATGACACACAGACAGAAAATAGGAACAGTGTACTCCATTCCCCTCTCCCACCAATGTTGTAACAATTTTCTGTACCACATCTATTTTAAGGCCTGGCAGTTCCTGGCACTAATGTCCCCCCACTGGTCAAAGTCCTAGAGAAGTTAAATTTGATTTCGAAATGTTACAAAAAATAAAATGCATATTATGGACAGTTTCCAACTAATTTCTTAAGAATCTACTTCCTGTTTAGAGAAACTTAGCACATTCAACCATATTAAATCATAAAGTTTTCCTTAATGATAATCACTCAAACCTGCCACATTTCATAATAGTAAATTCTTGAAAAAATTAGAACTTTACCTATCAGCACTCTTTCACAATCTTCTATTCCTTACAGACATTTCTGAAAATGTAAAATTATCAACAGAAATTCTTTGAGAAATAAATTCTTAAAGAGATTTTGTTAACCAGTATTGACTGATGTAACAAATGTGTTGTCATGCTTTTCACAATTTGCAAAACTATATATATACACACACATATTGTAAATATATATATGCACACTTAGCTTTAACTATATCCCAGTAATTATAAAATAAATGCAATTTTAGAAAGCGTGTTAGCACTCGTTGAGAGTCTTGTATATTTAACTGGGGAAACAGCGCCAACTTTCTGTGCTTAAATACCTTACCTGAACTAATTGGTGTAGGCAGTTAGCTTAAAATTAATGTTACAAAAATAACCCTAAAAATGTGAACAACCAAAACGCTTCTTAAAATGCAGCCTGAAACCTTCTGTTGGGGAATCCTACCCACTTAACTTTATGAAGTTTAACTACGAGCCTGACTATAAAGTTATTCATTGAAAAGTTTTATTAAGGAAATGTCATGAATACTAATAACAGTATGTTAGTCCGTTACCTGCACAAGTGCAAACTGAAACAGAATACAGAATAGCATTCCACGTACAAGTCCTTACTGTTTAAAAAGAATGGTTATTAAACAGTGTATGTATTCCTCACATGGCTTTTGAAAAAAATAACAACATTCATATTTTTAATATCATTTTGTCCACAGGACAAATACTTAAGCGAGGCAAAACTCCAACCAGCCTGATGCAAGGCAAATAGAAGTTCCAGGAAAAGGAAAATCCTAATGATTTCAGTGAAGTAGCAGTGGGCTAATCACAGCCTGCT
>NW_010209041.1:168397-184098 GCF_000695765.1 Mesitornis unicolor
AAACCAGTTTACTGATTCCCAGAGCATAAAAGCATAGACCAGACCTGTCTGTAATAGTCTCTTTCTCCACACAGAGCTTACACATTAGTTTCTGACATGATCAAAATCGTATACAAAGATACACCATGTAGATATAAGGTATACACCCAGCTGTAAACCTGAAACGCTTTTTTGCAGAGGCAGTGATTCTACAGGACTGATCTCACTCCAGTTTAAGTGGATTAACTGAACACGAATTAATTGAGAAGAGGATCAGTAACTGCTGTGGCACAGACAGAAAAACAAGCTTCATTAAAAAAGATTAATATGGAGTCTCTGTCTCAAAATGGGTACGGAATCTGGTTTCAAAAAAAGGCATATGAAGCCTCTGCAAGAAAAATTACCATAGTGGGACACAGCAAGATGACAGACTAGCTTTATACATGGACTAGCAAATGAAACTTTGAAAACAAAAGTACAGCCTTTCATATCATTAAAATTCTTTTAAGTGAGTTTTGGAAGCTACTTCTCTTTGCTGGAGCAGTATCATTAAATTATTTTAATGCTATAACAAAGTTTTACAAAACATGCTAAATAGGCATGTTTTTGAATTTAAATAAAATTTAAGAAGTTTAATCTGCTGACCTTTATTTATATGTAACATTTTTCCATGCAGTTAATGAAACTATTCAAGTAAGCACTGGTTATTTGCATTAATAGGACTTGTGGGCTAGAAACTAAATGGAATTCAAACAAATAAACAAATATATTTGTGCTCATCCTTTAAGATCTTTAATGGTAAGAATCACATTATACAAAGCCAGATTATAAAATCCCATAACACAAGTTTCTAAAGCTGCAGCTCTTGTATTTCTCACTTCCATTGGAAGGGAAGAAACTCTTTTTAGGGCTTGGGCTGCAGCAAGCCCATAAATGCTTTGAAAGAGACCCCTGAAGCTGTACCTGATTTCCATCCCAGGGTTCCTGGTACCTCCTTATCCTCTCCCTGTTCCTCACCTCCAAAAGAGCCCATCTTCTTTTGTATTACCCGGGTGGAAATGCTTGCAGTGCACTGAAAAAGGGAATGGTCAAGGGTATATTTTGTTTTAATCACCACCCTGGACACAAAATGGTAGCGGTGCCACCATTTTGTGTGTCTCAAGTAGCCGTGCAAATGGATGCCATTCTTGATGCCTTTTCCTGGACCTATTCTTACTGAAATCGGCTGCAAAACTTGCATTGACTTCAGCAAGGCAAGACAATGCAGTATGTTTACAACTGAAATCTTAAAGACCTCCAGAAGAATTATTCTGCAGCATTAGTGTTTTCTTAAAATTTTAAGAGGACAGGAAATGAGGAGCATGTATAAAATTTTAGCTGTTTCATTTATCAATTTGTGGCACTCTATTTTGCAAAAATAGTGGAGGAAAGCATTTAAAATACAAAGGCTATCTAACAGGTGTAAAATAAGAATGGGCTGAGTGTGCATGGGCTTCTCTCTAAAGAAAACACTTTTTTGCATGGACCAGCAGGATTTGACAGTCAAATTGTACCATCACATCACAGTCGTAAAGGCACAAAACTTCCACTGTACAGAGAGACACCCACAGAAACCATCCCTCTGCAAACACATCAGAAAAAGTCGACCACACTTTGTAGTCCACTACAAAGATGTGTCATGAGTTTCCTTCATCAAATAACTCGTGTGACTATTACTGATGCAGACACACAGACACTTACTTCTTCACTCCATTCAGCGTAGTACGGTCACAAGTCTAAAGGTGCCTCACACTTGTGGGAGCTAAGACACAATATTTGGCAAGAGCAATACCCTTTCACCCTTCACATATACAGGAGGTCACCTGCAACCTGGCAGCAAACATGTCCTACTGGAGACTCTCTCTAAGAGAAAATCCGGTTCCTTAAGAGCTGTGATGTACGAGGTCACGGAGGTGATCTCATTCTGTGGAAAAAGCAAATAAGCCAAAGGAGGTGACACAAACTCTCCTTGGGGCTACCCCAACCCTGAGCTCTGGCAGAGGCAGACTCTGCAATTCCTGTCCAGGGGATGGTGGCATCTTGGGGTGATCATAGATTTGGGGGTGCTGGGAGCCTTCTTTCCCCAGGCCACCCCGCTGAGCAGAGGCAGCACCCTGCCTTCAGCCCCCTGGCACACAGCTGCTGGAAGGGTTTTGGTGTAGCACAGTGTATCTGTGTCAACTGGACGCCACCTCCGTCTGCGAGAGATGGCTGTTTTGCTGGAAAGCTGCCCTTTCCCTCGCCGCTCGGCGCTCACTTGCAGAGCAAAGCAAAAAAATCCACTTGTGTAACTAAAACCTTCAGACCAACTTGTGCTTTACCCCTCCATTCTCAACGTAAATCCAGGGTGCAAAAATGGATGCATGGTTTTCATCCCCTGAAGGGGAAACATGCTTTCCTCTTCCTTAAAAAACCTTTCTGAGAGTAAACATCTGTTTTTTCCTCTACAATGGAAAAAAATATCTGGGCTTTTTGCACAAGAACATGCAGCCTGGCTTAGAACACTTTACTACACAAGTAAAGGCTTGAAATGCTGAAAAGATGAACAATTTGATTTTTTACCAAGGTTGACAATTTTTTTTTAAAGATAGGTTTTATATTCAGTTTTCATACATGACCTCCACATAAAGCACTATTAATAGCAATTAACTTTTTGTATTATTGTGCAGAAAGCAATTACTGCTCCACTAAAAGTACTTAAAGCACTAGAGAATTCTGATCCATTTATAAAATCAATTCTGGTTACCACAAAAGAACCGCTAATGTGCTTCAGGACAGTCTCCTAACTAAGGGGTAAAAAAAAAAAGATAGGTATGACCAATGTACTATTTTAAAGTGTATTACATTAACATTTCATCAGCACTTACAGAAATATGAACCCTCACAACAGTGCTGGACTTACTCAGCTTCAGCAAACAGGGAATCACTCTTCAAATCATTGCTCATTCTCTGATGCACAAGCATGGAAACACAGACGGGCACATTCTCTGTTTTACTGCATTTCAGCAGAAACATGCTTTCTACATAGAGTTTAAAAACTGCAAGTGGCTGCAGTGGAGAGCAGCAGCCAGTCTGTATAAATGGCTTATTCTGAGGAATTTCTGAAAGAGAAAACACTCAGTAGGTGCACTGTAATTAGTTGCTCTTTTTCAAGTTACCTCTTGACGAATGATGCATGCGAGTCTGGATGAGAGCCCAACTCTTGACCTATGCCACCACTACACACTTTAGTACTTCAAGCAGAAACCCCCAGCCTCAGCATTCTTTTATCCTTTTTTTTTTTCCCCTTTTCCAGAAATGCAGTGGTGGTAATGCACAACATGAGAACCAAACATGATTAGCAAAGATGGAATTCTTTCAGAAGTGCTTCATATAGCTATGACCTAAATATATCTGAGGAAAGCTTCCTGCCTTCAACTCCTTCCAAATATGTAGCATGTTTCAGGTCTAGGTTAAAGGACAGAACATGGGAATACACGCAGCAAACATTCCCACAATGCATACCGATACGCTTTGACAACACTTGTAAGCCTTTTAAACAGAAAATATTAATGTGATCATTATTTTAAATACGGGAAATTATAAGCCTGTTGAGAAATGCAACTTTTGCCACAAAAAATACCCTTAAAAAATAAACATTTTTTGGATAGCACTTTACTGCCCCCTTTTGCACTTTAACATTAGAACAGGTTTCAACCCGAACACGTCTGAGAAACACTGTGAAGATAAGGGGTAAAACGACAAGGCATCGTGTTTACACACCAGTAGACTACCAGGCACTGCTTTGGGGACATCTTCCACTCACCTACACTGTAAACAAATGAACCATCCAGTTCTCATTGTCCCTACTCTGCCGTGGAAGCGATCAGTAATGGATGGTTAAAATTACCATTTTCCCTTTTAATCTGCATCTATATGGGCAACTGGGAAAGAAGGGGATATTGCTCATTAACACTAGTTGTCTCTCTAGCCCAGTTTTCTAAAGCAAAGATCATCGGCAGCTTGAATTTAGTTTTTATTCATCAAGAAGAATGACAAAAGGGCTTTCCAGTCTGGGCCATTCATGTGTTAGCAATCCCTTAACTGAAAGGATGGGTGTATCCTTCAGAAGGAAACTTCCCAAACTGGCAGGCAAGAATATTTTCATGAAAGGTGAAGACAAGAAGCCTAGACATTCAAATACCCTGCAAGCCTACAGGCATAAACCCGTTCTGCAACTCTGCACTGCAATTACAGTCAGTCCGGAATCCACGTATGTGTCTGTGTGTGTCCACAGATATCTACAAAAGGTAATAAATCTATAGTCTAGTGGCCAGTTATTTACAAAATAGTAATTCATTATGACAGAGCCAGAGGGGGACCCGTCTTGCCCCAGCCCTCAGCTTCCATTTGACAAAGTCCATGTGCTGCAGTGTACACTTATATTTAAACTTAATCCATTTTCCTCTGTCATCCTACAATTACAATACAAGTCACAATAATATTAAATTTCACTGCCTACAGCATTGCACAATTGAACCATTACTGTAATGAAAACTGACTCCCTTTGATATTAACACTGGTTGTTTTCTCTCATTTGCTAGCCATGAAATACAGGAAGAGACCAATGTTGTTTTAATTAAAGAATTGTTGCTCAAAATATGCTACTGGGAATATTAAAGTAGTTCTTTGCTCTCACAGCAAAGATAATCAGGTATTTATATGGTTTGGATTTGTGAAATAAAGAAAAATAAAAAAAATCTGTGCCATGAATCCAGTGTAACACAGAACCACTGCTCAACTTGACTTGTGCTCACAGAGGCAGGGTGTGCCAAACCCAAGAAAGATGGCGCTTTGTTGAGAAGATGCAGAGCAGTAGTTAGCATGGGATGGAAAGTCAAACCAAACCATGTGTGCCTCTCACACAAGTCACTAAAGTCTTTGCTTTTAGAAAGCTAACAGAGAGCAGCTGGCATTTGCCAAAGAACTGCTTTTCAAAAAGGGCACTATAAATCACAAGCAAGAAACAATAAAACCAGATTGTTCTATTGCTCTGCTATTCTGTGTTCTTCTCCACCACTCTTATTACATGAACAAATCTTATGTCAGCCACAACACAAGGAGACCAACCAAAGTTTGCTGCCTTCCTTCTCTTAACTACAGTTTGTTCGCACCTGTAGAGTCTTGTTCCAAGAGACGCTCCAAGCAAAGTCTATAAAAGAGGGCGGGGACTGACTTGTTACTTGATGAGACATTAATAATCGGTGATTATATCTCAAATTCAAAGACAAAAATTCAGCTGCTTTGCAGTTGTTAGAAAATATACTATTGCCTACCATTTGCCTGCATAAGTAAATGCTGGAAGTAGAATGAGCTGTTAACTCACAACTTTCAGGGAAAGTTATGCCAAATCAATAACAGCACTGTATGACAACTAAACCTATTCTGGCGAATCATTAGGCAAAGATTTTCAGAATCCAATTACAACTCTCTGTGGCTCCTATATTGCATCCTTTTTCTCTTCATGTTAAAAAGCCACTTTTCAGGTGGGAGAAAATGACCTTGAGCAAAACTCCAAATGGGTTATCTACAATCAGCCTGCACCTGCATCTTACGTTAAACTAAATATTCAGCCACTTGCAAGTGTAAAGATGCTACGTTCTTAAATTAAATACAAACTTTTCCAAAGTTTGACTGACTTTCAGAAGCAGAATAAAAACTGGGCAGCCACTGCCACCTCCAAGGCAGTAGCAGTACCTCACCTACGTTTTAGCCTGCTGCGGGTTTGAGCCTCTGAAGTTAAACTAAACTGACAATGCAGCAGTTTTAAAACTTCTACAAAGGTCCAGAACTGTATTCATCACTAGCTCGGACATCCCTGCCGCAGGTGGAAGAGTCCATCAGAGGGGTTCAGAAGACAGCCAGTGACAGAAGGAGCTCTAGTCACTCCATTTTTATCTGCTGACTACTGGCAAGCTACACAAAAATTAAGACCCATTCCAAGTGCAGACAGAACCATACCTTCTGACATCATTTTCTGATGAAAAAACCCAACATAATGAAGCTTCAGAGAGATCTGTGTTTGTCCAACCCCAAAAAACCTTTTCACTCTGGCCGTGGTTCAAGACAGCTCATGCTTAAATTCGTCTCGCTTCAGCAAAAATATTCAACATTCAGCACAGGCTCAACATGAGCTTTTCTGAATAAGGACGGTTTCCTGAGTCAGGCCCTAGGAGCACAGCGCAGTCCTGCTCACCATGCTGTCACACACCAATCCACAGAATGGAAAAGACCGCAATAAGCAATAAATTTATGAAGATTTGGGTTTTGCTTTTCCTAAAAAAGTGCCTGAAAACTGTTTGATAGAAGGAACAATGATAGTAACCACAAATAGTATCTTTTAAAATATTTACCATGCAGACCAGTAATCTTGCCTGTCAATGTGACCCTCCCTGTTCAGCTAATCTAATATGGCTTGGAAATACCTTGGAAAAAGAACCCCCAAAAACCTAAAGGTCAAGTGTTGTGCAGTGACTAAGCTAGACTGCTTCTGAACTAAACTGAAATTAATTAAACATGAAGAAAGCAACTGAAGTGTGGACAGTGAATGCTATGGGACTGCAGATCCTCAAAAGGAGTCAACATGTTCCCAACTTCAAATTTACACTTTTATCCAGTCAGGTATAGAAACCAACTGCTGCTCAGGCAGTAGGTAAGCAGATGGCAGGCACTAGCAAAAATGAAAATGCGAAACGATGCACCACTCGAAGAGTCAGAAGCGCAGTTATGTGTGCTTTCACCAGCGCTCACTGCATAGGTTCCTTAAACAAACTGCTTCAAACTTGCAGAACATCAAAAGCCAGATGGGCCTTCCTGAATGAATCCGCAGGCAGGGAGCCAGGATTCTCGTTTGCTGCAGAAATAGGCCTGGACTTGATTTGAGTCTTCTCAGCTCTGACAGGCTGGAGTCTGGCAGAACTCCCAATCCAAAATAAAATAGCATTCAATTGCGACTGGGCTTCAACTAATAATAATAAATTTTAAATCCCTCTTAGTAGCTCTAGCATACACTTCCCTTTACAGTGCATTGTTCACCTTTCCCACTTCTGTTGTTCTTTGGTTTGGGTACCTAAGTAAATGTACTATTCAAACAAAAGCTAACAAAACAGTGAGAAGTAATTTGCAGCATCACAGACTCTTCAGCCTAAGGTATCATTCCACCACCTAACCTACCCTCTGTAAGACAAGCCATAGTTTCTCATTTGCTGTTGACATGTGTAAAACTGGATTACCCTTTAAAGTGTATACAGCTCTGAATCCTACTAAATAAAGTTTAGTAAATCCTATGTTAGCCATTACCCACAAGACATTTTAAAAAAACACTATAGGTAGAAAGCCCATCTTATAGTTATGTATGTGCCATACATTAGGAATGTTTCACCTAGCAACATAATGCTTTACCAGCCTTTATCTTTTTTGGCTTGGAACCTACATTTAAAACCAGAAGAAAGCATAGACATACACCAAAGTTTAAATCAGCTGCATTATAATTATCATGCTGATACCGCAATAAACACTGGGTGTTGGCTGGCCAGGATTGCCAAAAAAGATAGAGGTCCTGCCCTTATTCTGTCTTTGACAGTGTATATAATCACTTTAAAGGAAAGGTCTCTGCATTACAGTTACCAGAAAAAAAAAATAATCTGGATGTTCTCTTTCCCCGAGTAGAGTGATAGATTTTGTTCATGATAAGAAAATTTAAATTTTGCCCATGATGAAAAAACAATTATAATGTAAAGCCCTTGCAGGCTAATGTAACACTGAAAACACTGGAGGTATGGAGTTGAACAGGAGCTAGACACAAGCCTTGAACATGTTTATCTACTTGCAACTAGAAATACGAAATACTAAATTATATTTTCAAATATGGGATTTAAAATTATCTATTGTAATTCTGCATTTAAGTCTGTTGAAGATCAGGCAAAGATTAAACATGGATTTACAAGCACACACGAAAAACATTACAAAAAATAACAAATAATTCAGATTGACACTGAACTGTGTGTATGCTTTAGAGCTTCAGTTTTGAAGATCTACCTGTCCTTAAAGGTGGAGGAACAATAGCAAAACTGGTTTTTGTTCTGCCATTTTGTTGTCAGACTTGGCTTTCAGAAACACACTGAGCGCAATGTGCTTGTTTTCTTAAAACCTCTCACCCTTTTGTTTTGGGTTTGGTTTGGGTTACTGTAATTTTTGCTTCCCCCTCTCAATTAGGGAACCAAAGTGCAAATTGCAAAACCTCTGTGGTTTAAAGTACATCTTCGCCTCAATGCTTGTCAGTGAAACCTCCTTCAGGAGAGGGGAACCTGCGAAGGATCCCGTTTGGGATGAGGGTGACCTGGCGGTCTCCCCATGAAGCGTCCCCGGCTCCTTTCGGGCCCTGCCAACCCCACCCAGCCTCGCCTGGCCCATTCCCGAAACCTGCCGTGACAGGCAGGTTCGAAAGCTAAATGTTGGATAATGGTGGGCAAACAAAGGACATCGGTTTTCGCATTATTTCTTTAATTACTTTAACCCTTGTTCGAGGAGAAAGCGTAAGGCCAGAGTAATTCAGCTCCTCTCTTTGTCATTTGCCTGCCATAAATATGCACCAGTCTGCATTTGAAAAGCTGAAGGAGGCCGCAAGCTTGCTGGACATTTATCATGCTCTGTTCCCTGTTAACAAGCAAATACTTTAGCTGAATAGCCCATTAGCAATCATTGTCAAATGCAGAATGCAAGGTGCTTGGATGTGACCGGCCTGTAAATTAGATGAGGGTGCCCCTGCGCTTTGGAGAATTTCAGCAAATGAATTGGATCTTTTGATATAGATTGGTGAAGGTTAAGCTGCGAGAGAGGAAACCTATCTGAGCACTTCAGGCCCCGTATATTCTGCCAATCTGTTCAGCTCCCTATATGCACTTGTTTATTTTTCATTTGTTAAATCACATCAGCAGCTTGACAGTTTTGGTTCTGGAGTTTCCTTTTCAGTCAGAATTTCCAGCCTACTGTGGGGTAGGATAAGAATGATAAATTCAAGCATGTAATTAACATCTTTATAAAAAACCCCAGAAAATGAGGAAAAAAAACCAACAACCCAGCACAAAAACCCCAAACTTAAAAAGTGTCCAAGCCAGTGCCAAACAAACAGCATGAATTCCATTTTGCCGAGCTCATCCCAGGCTCATTCCCACTAAAGAAAGACACAACTGTTATTGTAGGCTTCAGTGTTTTTTTCCCTTATGTCTAGACTCTGCCTAACAAATGCAGAGTGCTTGCTTTCCCCCCTTAGCAGACAAATGAGCAGTCAATAACGTAAATATTTCTCGTTTGAATCGTACCCCTGATTTGCAATGTAATGCTGACTTTTAAGTTGTGGGTGTTTACGGTTGTCAGCTGGGTAGAAAAGCAAGTCTTTAGAAGGCTGTTTAATAGAAAAGGCAAGAAAGAAAAATCCAAGTAGCTGCACTAGGGGAGGTATTTTACTACCTTTGCAGCTGCAGGTCGCTTAAAATAAACGACAAAACAATGGCTAAATCTGCAGCTGAACTCAAGGGGCTGACAGCAAACTCATCCCGCTGATTTTAAGTTGGGGGCGGAAAGGCCAAATGCTTATCCTATTCATTTCAGCCTGCTTTTTGGAAATAAATACCACGTAGAGACTAAGCCAGATCAGTTTGGTTATCTGCAGCTTTACTGGTAAATAGGAATGGATGCTGATTTGTTTGTGGGTTGTTCTGGTTTTTTTTTTCTTTTATACTTTTGCAGGATAGGAAACACAGAGATGCTGAAGTATCACCTGGCTAAGGCACAGACAATGCAGCGTGTTTATCTTTGCTGCTCCCATGGAGTGCGAGATGGAGACCACAGCCTGAAACACAGCTGAAATCAAAAGGTCTCTGTTTTCTTTCCAGATAAGACCAGTCCTACCTATCCCCCTCTGCTCTGTTCCTTGCCAGCATGCTCCTGCCCCAAGCCCAAATAGATTAAGGCAACAAACCCCAAGTGCAGCTAATTCTGCAGAAAGGCTGTTGCTGCTGGGGCAGGAGTTAAAAAGGAAAATCTTCCACACCTAACAATTGCAGCCATCTCAAGTTTTAATCGGTCCCCACCTCGGCAGAAAGCAGTAAATGAAATCTATCTTCACCATATTAAATGCCACCAATGAGCAAGAACTGAGCAGCTTTTCTTTACCGCTTGAAGCATCCCAAGCCACAAGTAGGCCTTTCATACTTTCTAATCCCGGCCCCCAAGTTTTGTGCGGTTCTCACATAATACCTTACAGCCCGGAGCAAGGCCCTTAGTTCCTAACACCCCTTTCAGAGACGTGTCATTTCTAACATCAAGCTAATCTATATGTTGCCATGGCACCACCCTTTATCTACCTTTACATCTTATGAACTGCATGGATTTACCACATTATTTTTATCTGAAAGACAGAAAATGGTGGTTTTATTGCCATACAATCAGATTACTGCTGCTAGTTTCTCTATGCCTTTTTACCATACTTCAATCAAAAGGGATCAGTTTCTTTATACTCTGCCCTTGATTTACATTACATCTGTAAAGACCTAGTCTGGGTTGTAATCCCCTTATTAACTATGACCAGGGTTGATTTGCCTAAAAATAAAAGCAAATTGTGTCAGACCTTTTCACTTTGTTTTTGATTCGGAACTACAAAATGGATTACTAAAGGAATCTTCAGAGTTCACACGGCTGGTATAGTACTGAATTTAAAATGAGAATTAAACAAGTTAAACATGGGAGCTGTGTCAACGGTTTACATTTTCCATCATGGGAGAAAGGCTGAACTGCATTTGTCTTTGTGTTCCCTGGCTTTAAAGAGACAATGAAGCCACAGGAGTTTTTCCAAGCTCTTCTAACACTGTCCATTTGCCATCCTCCCTTCCTCTGCTTTTAATGAAACTCCCCCCTCCAAACTCTTCTCCCTTGCCGCTCCCTCCCCATCCCCAAGAAAAACCCCAAACCCATCCCTTTACTCAAGACAAGAGTGTTCTGGTTAAAAGTCTATATTCTGTGGCACTGCATATTTTAATCAAAGTATTTCAAGCAGTTTAACATTCCATATTTAAGTTTCCACAACACCTCACAAAGAATGAGCTCATAAGCAAATCCATGCAGATGTATGATAAATGACCAGAAAAACAGGTTTCTTTATGTCAGCAGCCAAGGCAGGCAGATATTAGGCACACATGAATAACATTTTAATCGCCATTTTTTTACTTAGAAGAATACTTTCTTCTCATTTGCAAGAAGCAGTTTCAAGTACTGCATGCAGGTTGCATGACACATGAAGACTAGATCCTAGAAAAAAAAATAAATCTCTAAAATCCCCAAAGCAACCCTGGCTCTGGCTGCTGTGTGGGGTTGAAAGGCCTGTCTTTGCCAGCGTGTCACGGTAGTCACCTCAGGTCCTCCACCGACTTCCCACTACAGGAACTTTGGCCGAATTTGAGACGATCCTGAGCGTCACACCTAAAGCAGTGTGATCTCCTTACAATAAAACAGGGAATGGAAGGAGAAAAAAAGAAAGGGGGGGGGGAGGCATTCTTCTGTGTGGGAAGAGGGAGAACTGAAGTGATTTTAGCTTGACTTTTAGTCACTGCCTTTCTAAAGGCAATTATTTCATTAAACGAAGTGAAATAACGTAGCACAGCTTACAGATAACATGCTTTAAGATAATGACTATAAATAATATAGCAATTATACTCCACGTATAAAAGGCTGGGGAAAATAACCAGCTCAATAATTCGGCCTTCAGTTTGTTCTGCATTAATTTTGTTAATTCAGTCATGCTTCTGAGACCTGGCTACAGATGCAAGAGATATCAAATGGACTGGAAGCCACCACTCCACTCCTTGTATTAGCACGCCAAGTGTCAACAGCTATGTTTTGGGTACAATTTAGGAGCATGTGTTTAAATCATCTTAACCTTCCACTCCTGTTTCTTCTGCTTGAAGCTGTAATTGCTGAGGTTAGAAAGTGCAGTCCCATGACACAAGACTCCCAAATAAATTCTTGTCTAGCTGAGAGGCTCCCAAACATGTTGTGAGATATCGTTTTAGCGAGCTCTTTGTGCTCCGGCTGGCTCGCCTGTCCTGCGAAACAAGGGCTGTCCATTACCTACAGTTTATCATCCTGACAAAATGTGAGGAATGTGGATGTGAAAGCACTAACAATTCCACCCCTGGTGCTTTCTCCTTTTTTCCTCTCTATATTAAAACCGACAAGATTAACCCAAATGCAAACTGTGGAGCATAGTTCAAGGGGCTATTCAGTCGGTAGTGAATGCGCATTTGTTTACCTACAAAAATAAGAATTTCAGATACAATGAGAAGCAGACTAGTCTATATGCTTCTGAATAGACCATTTAACAAGGTCATCAATTGTAGTTTATTTTATCAGTTTCTGACATGTTCACATGAGGCGGGCTATGAAATATCCCATGTATAACTGGTTATCAGAGGGAGAGAAAAACAGCTATAAAATCTAACTTAATCAGTGTCAAAGGCACCACTTGTGAGGATAACCTTCCACATATCACTAAGGAGAGTGCTTTGCTCAGCAGCCTCCAGCACACAGGGAATAGCGACACTTAGATATGAGCAAGGTTTTTTTGAATGAGATTTCTCTACCAGTTGACTAGAAGGTGCCCCGCAACACTACATGCTGTCCTGTGTGTCAAAGGCAGAGCTGAGCCCTTGCAAGGTGAAACTGAGGCAATCTGTGCTATACATTGTTTATCTACAGAAACAACACAGGCAGAAAGCCCCCCCACAAAGTGTCAACAGGAGTTAAGTCTAGAGGATATAATTTTGCTGTGTTTTTTCAAGACTCTGAGATCGAAGGTTCTTCAGATGAGAAGTCTGTAAAGCCTGCCAAAACCATCTGCAACAGTGCCTCCCAAGCAATAAAGTCGCAGGTATAATTATTTAATGTATGGCACTCAAAACACACATCTTGTGATTTGGTCAAGGCAATGAACGCAGATCTCTAAAAAGGGAGAGCAAGGGGGAAGGGGAGGAAGCTCTGTCTTCAAACTGCTCCTGCATGCTCTCCATCCCAGCCACCTGCTAGAAATTATAACCTCTAAACTTCAGTGCAAAACCAATTCAGTTTATACCTTCACCTTAACCTAAAATTTATTATTTCATACTTTATATTAACCTAACAACTTCTCCCAGCATTTAATTGCCTACCTGTTCACCTGATTTATGTGTTGAGGCTTTCAATAGAGTTAAATGCAGAGCTTCCCTGAATAAATTAACCAGCACCAAAGATAGTTATTATTTCAAAGCTAGAAAGGAGCTTTATTATTACACTACCCCACAATCCATTCAGCAGCTTACTTCTCAAGCTAACATTCAGCTTGAATCCAGAGTGAGGACAACCTCATCTAAGGTGAAATTATTCAGTAACCTTCAGGCAAACAATTGTGACAAGAATTAGTAAGAAATCCTGCTCAGAGAAGTGGAGCTGTCTCACCGGCAGCAATATCAGTAATGCGTTTGTAAGCTTCCCCAAACTACAGGCCTCCAAGTGGCCTATAAATCACTAGCCCCAGCAACTGAAAAGACTAATTTTAATAGTGTACTTCTTCACTGTGGTGATTAAGCCTCAATGAATCACTCAAGAAAACTCAATTACATCAACAGCAGAACCTATTTTTAGGCATGCATTTAAGATGAAAAAGTAATTATATATTATCATTACATCTACCATTAACAACATTCAAACCTTTTTTTTTTTTAATCAAATAGTTTAGAATTAGCGAAATGGAAACAACTTGTATTTGATAAAGGAAGCACATCCCCAGGCACTGTAAGATGGGTTGAATTCAGCTGCTCGGATACTTTAATTTCACTGATGGCTAATAAAAGCTACCAAGGTATGTTTAAAAAAAACAAAAGCAAGAGCAGGTTGGAGCCGGCACCGGTGAGGCCAGAGCAGCGGGCTCTTCTGCTTTGGAAGAGTGACCTCTGTAGGCAAAAACCCACCACGGGATGGGGATGCAGAAGCCTTCCCCTTCCTCCAAGGCCGAGCCGAGCCTGTTTTCCACCAGCACAGCAGGCCCACCAGGGCAATGCAAAACCCGGCTAGTAGCCTTTGGCTTGCCACAATTCAAATAGCATTATCAAGGCCGCTTGCAAGCCGGCCAGATCACTTTATTCTCCCATGTCAGGTTGTACCTTCCTTAAGCCCCAAAAAAGAGCTTTAGCTTTGTAGCATCATAAAAGTGCAACGCCAGAGACTGGAGCTGAACTTTGTTTTATTGTAACCGGCTTCCCACCTGCTGCATATATAAAATGATCATTTATTACACAATGTTGGAATAAAAAAAAAACACTGAACTGAGCAGCTCACAGCATTCCTATCAGGTTCCTTTTTTTTTTTTTTTTAGACATCAAGAAACTTTTCCGTAAACAAATCTTACAGAGATACAGCAAATATGTCCATTATTGAAAAAATACTGGCAAGAAATCTGTAGCGAGTTTTTCCTTCAGTGTGAGCAATGGTAATGACAACTGTAAAGCGAGACTACTTGATAAACCTGAGGTGCTACTCCTAGTTACAACTTTGAAATCTTCACCGAACTCCTGCCACCTACACAAAATTAATTCCTGATCGAGGAAACACTCCAGTCTTAGAGGAAATGTTAGTTGGTGATGAGACCAGAAGTACCCCGGGAAAACAAGATGTGTACTTACTGGACTTAATAGGAAATTTTAAATTCAATTAACACAGTGCATAGGGTTTGCTTTAAACGTACATAATTGAGTACGTAGCACGAGTTAAAAAAATTATTTTAACTCATTTCTGGTAGAAAACTTCCTAAACTCATTACAGACTATTTCTTCCCATTGTGACTTCTGTTTTCTGAAGTAATGATTTTAATCACAAAAGTTCAGAGGATTTCACAACTGTACAAAGTCAACTTTTTTGCGTGTCAAAAATAAAAGGGGACAAAAAGTAGAAATAGTTTTTTTATCAGACTCGGATTTCTCTTTAGAAAGACAGCCCACTCCAAAAAGTTCCTCTTCCAAATAGCAATAATTCTGTATGTAAAGTAGTAAGTAAAGAAGGTTTTTTAAGGATATGCTTCTATTTTAAGAGTGTGCTTTGATAGTGAAGTCCTGGGAACACGTGTACTCTTTTGCCTGGGTTTGTTAATGAAGAATGACACTAAATGGTTGTGTGATGGGTAATGCTTAGTTCATTACTCACTGACATGTGCCTTGATACCATCAACTCCACAACCAAATTTAGCCCTGTTATAAGCAGATGTGACTTCGCTGGAGTCAATGGGATGAGTTTGCATCTGCAGACGGAGAAGTTGAAGAGTATCACCCCTTCCTGGCAGCCCAGCGCGGCCCGACGGCCTCCGCCGCTGCTCCGACCGCGGGGGAGCGGTGGCTCCGCGGGAGCGAAGCCCGGCCCCCGCCCGCAGATTTCAGCCACCGCCCCGCTCCCGACCCCGCTCCGCCGCCCAACCCGGCCCGCCGCGGTTCCCCCCTTCTCCTTCCCGGGAACCCTCCCGCCGTGAGATGGACCACCCGCCCCAGGGAGGGCCAGATCCTGCTGCCAGAGTCCCGTTCCCTTCACCTCCCCTGTCCCGTCCCCGTGGCTCGCCGCGGGCCCGGGGC
>NW_010209041.1:184203-185264 GCF_000695765.1 Mesitornis unicolor
CTTACTTGGGGTTGGAGGAATTCCAATATATGGGGTCTAAAACGATGGACCTGGCCAGTGCAGTTCTGCATAAAACCATCGCGACGCCCCAGCAGTACTTCCAGGCGGAGGCGCCTCGCCTCCGCGCTGCCATGGTCGCAGGCGGCACCGAGCCCTTCTCCGGAGCCTCGCCAACTCCGCCGGGCGTCTGCCCCGCACCTGAGCGGCGACAGCAGTGTGGGTGCCCGGTATCCCAACTGCCGGGACGATGGATAGGGAAGGGATAATAATAATTAAAAAAAAATTAAAATCACACGCGAAGGGTCGACGATGCACTTGGTGAGAGCTGCAAGCAGATCTACTGAGTCATGTATGCCACTCGCACGTAGGAAATGCTCCTTCGAGGTAAGATCCAAGCTACCTCCGAAGTAACAGCAGCAGCAACAACAACAACAACAAAAATGCACGGATGCCTTGGAAGATGCCACTCAATCTGCCAACTCCCATTTGGATCCAGTGCGCCATACACGTTCACAGTGTCTAAGGCTCGCGTGAAAAGGAGTAAAAAAAAGGTAAAAGAAAAGAAATGGTGGTGGGAGAAATAAAAAAGATGGGGGTGGGAAAAAAAAAGGGGTGGGGAGAAAGGGCCCCAGCCACGGCAGGAGGCTCCTCCTGGGTGTCTCTTAGTGCTTCCTGCAGTTTGCAATCCGCGCGGGCGCCAGCCCGGGCTGTTTCGGGGAGCTCGGAAGCAACCGTGAGTCAATAAATCCACTCCGAGAGGCAGCTCCCCCGGTCCCGGGGAGGCGCATCCGCAGGGCTCCGGCTTCCCGGGGGGCGCACTGCTGTCCTTGTCGCCGGCAAAGACCCCCAAGTGGAGCAGCGAAAGAAAAAAGAGGGCGAAAAAAGAAAAAAGAGGGCGAAAAAATAATTAAGACAAATAATAATAATAAAAAACTAGGAAGAGGGTCACAGCGTCAACACGTCCTTCTCTCCCGTTGCGAGATCCGCAGTGCGCGCCACAGCGGCAGGAGGACGAGAAAAGCCGGGCGTGGAACACGCCGCCGCGCAACCCAGCACGGAGG
>NW_010209042.1:0-1142 GCF_000695765.1 Mesitornis unicolor
AGGCAAAGACAGGAAAAGTTTTACCAGAACAGATGAGGAAGGACATATTTAAAAAACATGTGTATAAAAACTGTATCAAACCTTAAGGGTCAGATTTTTCCAGTGTCCAGCAATTTGTGCAGATATCAATGAAACCACAATATGGGGAAAAAGCATAACTAATCATTTTCGGTATTCTTTTCAAGCAGTCTGAATGTGCTTTGCATTTTTATGTCAGCAATATTTTAGCAAGCAATGATAGTACTTAGCAGAGATCTTTGCAAAGCAGAAATTTTTATTCCACAGAGGATCCATGGCTGAGAGAGAAAATAGTAGGATATTGAATATATTAAAAAAACCCAAAACTTTCCAGGTTTTATTTTTAGGAAGATCCCAATTTTGAAAAAAGTTGCATATTTTAATGGTCACAACAATCCTCTAGAAATAAAATCACAAAACGATGAAATGCCTTCTGGATATGAAATAGAATTTCTAAGACTGAGAGTGAAATATTTCTAGAAACCAACATTATTCATGATAAAGAGATTAGTTGCAGTTAAAGCCAGTATGTCATCAGAATCCTTTTTTAAGTATTATTAAACTTCCTGCAGGCCAAGGTAGAACCTTATGAAAACTTCCATGCCTGCTTACAACTGTAAAAGTTATCTGCATGAGTGTATATGAAAAATGAACAATCAAGGCATGCGAGCAATTTCAAAGTAAAATTTTCAGGAAGAAAATAAATAGGAAATATTGTCTTACTAACTTTCTTGATCAGGGAAGTTAAGAGAAGTTTTGATAATTTCTGTCAATTTTGCCGATTTTCATGGCTGAGTATCAAAAGACTTGCATAAAGCAGTGAGATACTGTGTCTTGACTGAAATACTGTGTCTTGACAATCATATTTTAGCAGTGAGAGTTACTCTTGGTTTCTTTTTCAAGGCCTTTCAGAGGTTCAAGTGGAGCAACTAAGAAGTTTGGAAAAGTCAACAAAGGTAAATTACCCTGCACTTTAACCACGTCATCACTATAAAGAGCTGAATCTGACAGATCATGATCGCACAGGACAAAAGTCTTTTTTTCCTTTGAATGCAGATGAACTCCGCCTGCAGAAGCTGTGAGGCAGGCATGGATCTGCAGTTCATTGCACTGCCCGCCGTGCA
>NW_010209042.1:1339-3299 GCF_000695765.1 Mesitornis unicolor
CACAGAGAGGGCTTCTCTGAAAAGCCTGCCACTGCCAGCACAGCCGCAGCGCGAACTGGTCCCGACTGATACAAAAGGAAACTAAAGAAAACGGAATCTGACAACTCAGGCATGTGCCTGGCTATCCCAGCAATGCAACATCCAGTCAGGGATTATTAACATTACACTGGTTGGCGATGTTTTTAATTTATTTCTTTTTAACATTTGAATGAAAATGGAACAAAACCCTTAAACCTTCTGACTAAGAAACAAGTGGCCTTTTCAAGCAAATTGTTACCACACTGCTTTCTCCTCTTTCAAAAGTCCATGTGAACAGATAAACTGAGAATAGAACAACCACATCTGACTCAGAGCCCAACATACACATTATTACCACTGCGATCACGTCATTTCCCCTGGTCTAGCATTAGGCCAGGAGCCAGATGCTACGGAAACTCCATTTTAGTTAAAGTCTGAACCTGGTCGGTCAAGAAACCATCCCTGAAGCGCTTTGTGTCTGAAATAGTAAATACAGGGCTATATATCAATTTTCACTCTGTAAAGTCTTGGGCACTGTTAATGTTTAGATTTTGCTGTGGCTTGAGGTCTGGAATAAAATCAAGTCCCCATACTATTGCAAACAAAGCACAAAGAGACTGATAGCTGTTTCTTATCTGAAGAACTAGTGAATTCAATAAAGTATGAGCAGGAGGTGAACAAACTGACTTTCCTCGAGGACCTGTTGACACTGTTGGGAGAGCAAGGCATGTAACATGCACCTCAAGCACCAGAAACCTTCTGGGCTGCAACCTAAAAACTTTTTTTCTTTCTGTGGCCTTCTTTTTCATGCAGGAAAGAAGAAATTCAGAAAGGCCAAGCACAAGCTGCTGGCTGGAGGACTTCTGTGTACTGCCTGTATCTTTGGAGAGAGCACAGCCCAAGTCCATGATGAAGATGGGGGTTAAGGATCCCAAGAGAAGGGCTGGAAGAGAACTTAGATGGGAAACTTCAAATGCAGCAGGACTCCCAGTCTCGGTGGGAATGAATCTCTTACGATCTCTAGTAATGGTTACTCTCCTATGTAAACATATCTCTGAAGGAGAATCAAGGATGAATGCTAAGTCTGTGAGAAGAAGGTAGAAAATTCTGAGAGGAAACTAAGATGTTCCAAGAAATTCAGAAAATGCATTTATTTCACCTGAAATGAACTGCCTATCTCCATAGCTCAGTGCTTCACTGTGAATTTCTCTTCCACCTGTTTTTAGTGCTAAATCCATAAAGAAAACAAAGGTCAGACTTTCAGCTCTTCCATAGCACAGGACCACACATAACCATAGGGCTTCATTAGCTGATGGATTATTTCATCTTCTTGAAATAACTTTGTTTTATTTTGTTTTGAGGTAGCAGCCATGTGACCCCCATCATCACCTCTGAGAGGGAATAAGTCCTCTAGAGGCTACCATGTGAAATATGACCCAAAGTTAGGATTTATCAAGTAGAAAAGTTCTTCTTTCATAAGGATTTCTACACAAGCCACGAACTCAAACAGAGATTTCTGTAGCACATGGTCTCAAGAAGTAGAGGCTTTTTTTATTAAATTGCCATCCTTAGATCTGCATCAAGTTTGCAGAAAGAAGGAACAATCTGTTTTGTTGGTTTGGTTTTTTTTTATACTATGTGTGGAATATAATTTAATTTTAAAAAGAAGGAAAAAAAAGAACACTAAAAAGAACTTAGGATGGATGAAGGATGTCAAATCCTCATCTTCTGCTATGTTCAATTTCTGCGAGAAAAATTAGTTGCTTGCTGTAGCTGATTATAAATGCCTGTGAACATACTGCTTGTTTTGGCAAAGTGTGTGACTACAGACTTCAAAGTGCGTCTATTCTCTTGATCGTTTAGTAGCTGTAGTGGGACAGGCTTCTGACATCAAATACAAGGGAGGATTTGATGCAAAGGGAGGAGGAAAAAAAATAGCCAA
>NW_010209043.1:0-34932 GCF_000695765.1 Mesitornis unicolor
TGGATGATCTTTTGAGGTCCCTTCCATCTCCGAATATTCTGTCAAGTTTGTATATTTCTTTTGTGTTTGAACTTGGTGAGCTTTTTTCCTAAGGTTCACATTCTGTTCTTAAACTGCATGTTATTTTTGATTATTATTGTGTTCTTCATGCAGATGAACAATGTTTTAAAAAGAAAAATAAAAAGAAATATCATAACTGAGAAAGGAGATAGTCCAGATGCCATGTACCAGTACTTGAATTCACTTTTATTGAAGAGAAATTCTACATGACACCCTTCTTAAAGAGGCATTTTGCATTCAGATCGCTTTCTTCTAATTGCATCTGACTGGGTTAGTGAATTAGGCTCATGAAGTATGCAATAATGATTGGTAGCAGAACTGCATTTCTCTGGCAGCTACATTAAAAATGGGTCTTGTGCAGTATGAGTGCATGTCACTGTCAAATTTCAAAGCTGTTTTGATTTAGTTTTGGCAAAGAAAAGAAAACTCCCTTCTTTTCTTCTGTAATTCAGGTAATAATTTTTCTTTAGGTCTTGCTTCTAATGATTGTCACATTGAGCTCTTCAGATCTCTATTCCATGTGAAAATGCAGGGACATAAAATCACTACCAATACGCAACAACAAGAAGTAACTATTTTTTAAATATGACATTCTTTTTAAACCTGTGGGAACTTTTACAAAAGTTTTTTTTTAAATTGATTAACAGTTTTAGATCACTGGTCAATTTGTTTGTGAGAAGGCTAGAATTACTGGAAAGGCCAAAAAGTAATTACATTTTTTCTGGGTAAATGAAGGGCAAATTTTTCATGGAAACAGAACATGTGTTAAACAATATAGTGTCCCTTTTGTTCAATTACCTTTTTCCATCTTTCAGACAACTTTGTAATTCCACGTTCAATGAAGTTCTTATCTTTTTCAGCAAAAAACAGTTCCAAGAACAATTTGATATCCTCATCAGCAGTGAAGGTTTTACCATTCAAGGCATTTTGTAAAGAACAAAACAAATGGCAGTCTGATGGTGCCAGGTCTGGCAAATGTGGTGGATATGGTAACACATCCCATCCAAGCTGCGACAATTTTTGACGAGTGACCAAACTTGTCTGTGTTCTAGTGTTACCATGGAGAAACACACCACCTTTGTGATTCACCAATTCTGGACGCTTCTGTTTGATGGCATCATTAAATTTATCCAGCTGATGACAGTACTTGTCCAAATTAATGGTTTGGTTCCTTGGAAGCAATGCAAAATACACACCACCTTTTGAACTCTCACTAGACTGACAGCATAACCTTCCCTTGGTGAATATCTGCTTTTGAAGTGCTTTGAGCTGATTCATCACACTTGCTCCATGATCTTTTTCATTTGTAATGGTTGTAGATGATCCATTTTTCATTGCCTGGTACCATGTTTCAGAAATGGATCATTTTCTTCATGTTTCAAGAGAGAATCACAGATGTCATTGTGCTTAGTGTGATGAATTTCTTTGAGCTCTTGTGTTACCCAAATATTGAGCTTCCTAAGGTATCCAAGTTGTTTTAAATGGTTTTCAGTGCTCAATTTCCATAAGACTATGTTAAGACTATCAGCAATTTCACATGTCATTATGCGCCAATCTGGATTTGATCAATGCCTTTATTTTGTCGTCGTCAATTCTGATGGCCTTCCTGAATGTGGTGTGACTTTAACATCAAAATCTCCAGACTGAAATTTAGGAAACCAATTCTGACACTGCTGTAGTTTTAAGCAAAATATGATGAAAGTATTCCTTTTGAATTTTCCATTTTGCAATGGATGCCAAATAAATAATTGTTAATGAAAACATACGCTTTCTTTGTCTAAAACAAGCTTGAACTGTCAGCCATCAAGTTACATAATGAATTTGTGGTTTAAGATTGTTAGGTACATTTCAAGACATATATGTCCATCTATTAAAAAAACACAGTTACTTTTTGCCCAACCTAATGATATGGGTATCCAGGTTTGTTTATCGCTGTTCTTATCTTCTCTAACATATTTAATTCCTTTTGGGGTAATCTTGTAGTATGTTACTCTTTTAAAAGTGTCTGAGGTGTAGCTTCATTGCATGTTTTAAACAACTTTTCCTTGTTGTGAGCTGCTGTAATGTTGGGGCAACTGAGTTTGGTGAGGTGGAGCAGAGGCTGAGATCTTGCATAGCCACAGTGAAGGTGATAGCAATGGGGTAACTCTGGATGGATAAATGTGTGTATAAATAAATGTGAATATGCACAGACACACACTGGCATACACAAGCAACTTAACTTACGGTTCTAGAGTTCTTTCCCAGTTGCTGTTTAGACATAAAGAACTGTGATTCTACATTCACAGAGGAGAGTTCAGAAGCCCAAATGCGAATGTGTGCAGTCATTTGCCAATCATTTGAAGCAATGCTGTACTAAAGATTGGATGTATCGTGCTATTTAGTACATTTTATTCCTGCATTAGCTATGCCGAGAAAGGAAGGACTTTTTTCCTGTTTATAAAATGAATGCAGAGTTTTCCTTGTGGCATCATTAGCTTGAAGTACAATGTTAATATTGCTCTTAACCAATTCTCATTTACCCACAAAAATCTGTAATTTGAATTAAGAGGTGCTTTAGGCTTGAGCAAGTCAGCTGCTTGCAAGTTACCAGTTTAAGTTCCAGTTCTGCTTACTTTGTCTAATAAATGCAGTGAAAATATATCTACAAGCCTGAATAAGCACACAAACATCCAATGCTAATGAAATCAGTTTATCTGTAAATTGGAAGCCTGTTGTTCAAGCGTGGCTTTGCTACTATTTGTGGGCCTTAGGGCTTTAAACCACTCAAAAGGAGAAGCATGGCTGGTAATTTACAGTATCTAATGTTTCTGGGTGCCTTCAGGATCCTGTGAAAGGATACATGATTAAATTAGACCTCCAAGTAGCTTGATCAGCTTGTGGGGTACTTTTTGCATTAAAGGATCAGGTACACAGAAGCTACTGTAGGGGAATGCTGAAGGATGGTAGGATTTGAGTCACCTCCTTTTCAGAATTTTCTATTGACTAAGCATCCCTTTAGATACAACTGGTTCATACTTTTGTAACACATTCCATGACAGCTCCTCCTACACTCCCTCTGGGGAAGAAGGGATTCTAGACCCTTATATCCTGATGAGGTTCAATATATTCCTCCCTTTTTTGATTCCTTACCTATGTAGAGTAAGGCTGTGGGAAGGGAAGTTTCCCATCCCTCTTAATTCATGATAGAGGAAGACTCACAGGGCAGAGCAAATCTCCAGACCTCTTCATGCCTTTCTTATCTTTGGGAATTGCTTTTATGACAGGGTACTGCTGTCTTGTAGTAATTTTGTATGACTTGGTGAACGCAATTGCTTTCATTTTCTCAGCTTACCTAGGAGCCATGAGGCCTTAGTAAAGATATTATAGTTCTTTGCTCCTCTAGCTTGTGAGAGGTTCTGGCAGAAATGCAGGCATGACAGATTTTTAGGTGACTGATTTTACTGCTAAAAAGTAGAACTGAAGCTGATAAAGATGGCTGTTGGTCCTAAGTTGCAGTAATGGTTTTTTGGATCTTGTGTGGACTTTCACATGTTAGAGGTCTGGAGTTCAGTTCCCTGCTTTATTGTTATTTCATTAAATTGTGGGCTAGTAGCTCGATCTGTTTTTCATATCTTGTCAGGACTTTTCCCCTAAGATTTACTGCTATAGGTGCCACGGCAATAAATATATTAACATTTTGTTATGTCTTTATTTTTTAAAACACTCCTATTGAACACAGTCTAGATTTCTTTTTACATCTATTTTAGCTATTCTCACTTTTCAGAGTATCCATAAAATTATTTTTGCCCCATAATTCATTTAAAAAGATTACTTTTTTAGTGCCGAGTTGTTTTATTTACCTTACTTCAGATTCCTAATAGGCACTCAGATTGTATGTACTTTTTTCAGTTATAGCTGAGTAGAAGTGCAGCCCTAAGAAAGCAATGGAAATCTCTTTGAACCTCAGTAACTCAAACGTTTATAAGGTTTACTATCCATACAGATTTTCCTTATATTTTCTTTTCTTTTTTTTTTTTTTTTCTTAAGGCAGTGTACTTAGAAAATTACTTTGAATGGGCTGTTATGTTAAGGAATGCCATTCCTTCAGGCTTATTGCCTATTTTTGTATTGCATTTCCTTTCTTCTAGGGATACTTTATGCAGAAAGCCTTATTGTTGCCATGCTATCTGAGTTTAAAAACTTGTCCCACTGACTAGGATACTAATGTATTCTACTTAAGAACACAAAGTGAGTTAAAGAGGCAGCATATTTTAAGCAGTGGCATACTGACAATAATCAGTATAGAAGACATCAAAGGCTTAATTTGGAAAGAAAACCTGTGCTTTGGAGTGACACTTCTTCCTCATTGTCACTGTGAAGAATGGCTGTCATTTTCACTGTTAGAAAATAAAGACATCGATGAACATTAAAATAATATCAGCACTTAATGTAGTACACAGTTAAGTGATGTGAAGACATGAAAATTAGTTTCTGATGGTACATTCTTAAATTATACTTCGAGGTTCTTGTGTATTGCATATCTTGAGAAAAATTTGGGGCTTGATTGATACCTAATGCTTCTGTATAAATCTAGCAGGAATCAGCAGGGCTGAACTTGCTGAGAATATGCTTTGCTCAATCCAGTTCAACAGGAAAGCCAAAGAACAAAATCCTAAAATCAAACATGGTATATGGAAAAGAATCTCAACAAATAAAATGACATCTCTTACCAGATTGCATAGGTACATGATGGTTTGTTGTTGTTTTTTTTTTTACAATTATGTTGCTGATGATTTATTTAGATTTTTATTTTGTATTGGATACAGAAAAGTTTTTGTAAAAGCCAGGTATTTCAAGTGCCAAACTCCAGAGAAGACAATTTTTGTTAAATACTGAGGAAGATTTAATACTGGATCTTTGCTTTTTTTTTCCTGAGGGTACTGTTGATTCTCTTCACCCTGATGGCCCAGTAACTGCTAACAGTCAGCGTGTTGGTCTTTAGCCCAGGGTCATGAATTCTCAGGTAGGCATAATAGCTTGGAGCTGTACAAGTATTTAGCTGTTGGTAGGATTTGACCTTGACAGTAACGTGTCATATGCGTCCCAGGTATAGTCTGTGATTTTAAGGTGTTCTCTGATTCAAAGAATTCAGAAATGTGCAGGATATTCTCCCAGTTTATATTTCTTGGGAACATTTGGCTGTTACTGGTCCTGGCTTCTATATTTTCACACTGCTGCCTGTAAGAAACAGTAGATTAGCAAAAGCACTGAGAGTACTGCTTCATTCCTTCCTTGCAGCTCTTCACAGTGTGCAGCTTTGCACATAATATGGATAGCTAGACATTTGATCAAAGTGTGAGGGGCTGTCTGCTGCTTTTATCTGAAGGTGCAGCAGGTGACCCTACTGACTTTTTTTTTCTACATGAATCAAACTTTTCTAATATTAAACCTCCTTATGAAAGTACTGTAGAACTGTGAAAGCAAATGTAGGAATAGAGATCAACTTTCAAAAGTTAAGGCAGTTAAGTGAGACTTACTCACTGTGTGCAGAGTCTAATCTGGGCTAACAATGCTTAGGTTAAGTGGTGCTGTGTCGTGACAACCAGGATGTAGACATCACGTCTTGAGAACACCTTACAAATCAGTACTGGTCAGTTTTGTTGGGGGTTGATATGGTTATCTTCTATTTTTATTTGAAAGGTATGTTCTTGGGATTGACAGGATGATGTTTGCCATCTGTTTTTTTGAGTGTGGATTTTCTAAGTGATGTATTTATAAATAAATTTGCAAAATGCACATACTACCAGGTTTCTGCCAAAACAGCTGGCTCTATATTTTGCTGTCATTGAAGTGCTCCAACGAACACCTGTAATATTATGCGAACTGGGAGAAATGACCATTGGCAATGTATTTTGCAACTTTTGATCAAGCATTAGTTGATTAGTTTATAAAGAATAATTTCAAGCATTGTGAGAAGAGATTGCATCATTAGTCTTCCAGAAGGAAAATAGGTTTTAATTGATGGATTCAATGACACAATTGGAAAAAATGCAAGGAAAAATTATTTTAAAATACAGAAGATCTCTTGATAGTTTCATTAATATTAGCGCTGAGTGGTAGATGTGTGGATGCATTCAGATTTTACCCTTGTGAAATTATATAGGAAGAAAATGTTAAAAAAAAAAATGCAATGTGAGTGACTGGGTGTTATTTGAAAGAAAACCTCATTAGATACTTCAAAAAGCATAGTCCTCCAAATGGAAAATATAATTTTAGTATTTTTAAAAAGCCTAGTTAAGAGAAATGGAAATAACAATATAAACAAGAGAATGCTGTTGCCAAAACGGGGAGAATAAATCCAGTCTTGTGAGGCCAGCACCGAATATGCGACAGACGCAAGTCGGGAAACCAGTAATAATTGTTTATTTACAGCAACATTTACAGGTTCTTTTGGATTCCCGGTGATAAATTAAAAAGCTACAGGTACACTAAAGGTTTTATAACTAATATAATACCAACAACAAAGCACTATGGAACACACAAACACCACCAACAACAACAGTTTGCCCACAGTGGGCCTGGCCGCGTGACAAATAGATAAGCCCATTTGAACAGAAATACAGTGGAGCAAAACCAATACACTCAGGGAAACCTAGAAATGCACCTGAGGAGAAAATATAAAATACACTCAGGGTATATGAACCTGAGGAGAAAATATATCACTCAGCGTTAGCTGAGGTAAATGGTCTTACCCACAAGGTGACCTGAGTGTTGGGGATGGAGAGGGAGCGAATTCGTTAATCCGTCCAGTTCATCGGTATAGTTCCAAGTTCATCCTGTCCCACCAAATAAGGGCTCCCATGTGAGTTACCTTGGCCAGCATTCCGACCAAGGGGGAAGGTTCTCATCACTGCATGGCTGGAGACGTAACTCCCCATTTCTAGCATGAATCTTAGGGTTTTATTCCTTGATGTATGTGACAGCAGGCAGGAGGATGCCTGACTGGATTAGACCACCTGGGGTGTTTGTCTTTACTTATCACTCAAATTTATACATTACATCACCAGGCATACGTGCAGGTGGGGATGACTATAGACAATCTTACCATTTATGTTAATGCCACAAAGTCCGTTAATTCACACCTGCGTGGGTAGAGGTAATGGCTCCTTTGCTTGGGGGGGAAAGAAATGGGGGACTGGGACTGTGAGACTCCTCCAGGCATCCAGATAACACCAGATATGGATCTAGTGATGGTTGCCACCTCGCCCAGTGCTTGCCACCTCCCCATTGCTTGGTTTCATGCTTCCAAGCATGGAGCTACTTGGTGTACGTGACTTGGACTTTGTGACTAACTGTGTTCTCTCTACAAATGCATACTAAATAAGGAAAAAGATAACTGGTATGAATTAACATTTATAAGTACATATCTGAAAGCTAAATAAATCTGCAGAGGAAAAAGTAATCTTTTGGTATTGCAGATAAAGACAATAAGAATTCTTTGAGAAAGAAAAAAAATCCACAAAAACATTGCAATGGTGTAGATTTAAGAACATTGCAATACTAGAAAAACTTGACAAGTTTTAAAAAGGCAGAAGGTGGACCAGCATTTGACAAGTGAAAGTAAGATGTCTCAGATAGTGGTAGGTAGATTAGCATTATGCTAATCCAAAGAAAAGTCCTGGAGAGGGCTGATAACTGGAGGCAATCAAAATGCATAGTACTTTTGGGATTAGTTAACAAGAAATTAGCTAACAAGAAATCCAAAGCTGGAAAAGTTTCATGAAATGGCTGAATAAAATGTTTGTTAGGTTATGCATTTTAACAAAGTTGACATATTTAGTGCTTTCAATTATTTAGCTTACTTTGATCAATTTAACCTCATTAAAATTAGTATTCTGCAAAGACCAGTGTGTCACAGATGTAATGATAACTGATATCCCACAGAAACTAAACAGAAAATCAGGTAATGAGGTTGTAACCAAGTCCAAAAGATCTTTTCTTGTCCTGAGGCTGTTTGTCATCATTATAACTTATCTGCAAGGAAACCTGAATTTGTTGCTTGTAAATATTATAGATGTTGTTAAGCAATCATTAAAATAAACAAAATCAGAGTTTTACAGCACAATATTGATTGCATAGTAGCCTAATCTCCCTTGAATAGGGTATACATTTAGGAACAAAGAGTATACATCCTACATACATACATATATACATACATACTACACATAGCCATTTGGAGAACTGAATTCTAGAGAAACGGCCATGCAGCAAAGAATTTAAATGCTGTGCATAGCCAGCTGTCCATGATCTAGAATGGTGGCTACAAGAGCGACAGTCATTCTGCAGTACTTGAGAGAAAAAAATCAAATGAGGAGTAGGCAGCTTTTACTGTAATATTTACTGGCACTAGCACATTTTTTGGGAAACAATATTATCTTAATTTTGGTAATGACATGTTCGAAAGCTTTTTGATTAAAATTGTGTGAATAGTTGATGATTTTCCATTTTTTGTATGAACTAAATTTTTTTCCCATTAAAAAAATCACCCTTATATCTTAGGCTAAGATAAATTGTTTTGTTTTGTTTTAAAAAAGTTTTTGTTTTTACATACTTCAAATACATAATTTTGAAGTAAAAGAATTAATAAAATGTCAAAGCAAAATTATTTAGATAATATTTAGTTCAGCAGAGCAAATATGTCCATAGGAAAAAAGAGATTTGCCCCAAATCTAACCAGACCCCAATTTTGAAATATTTTGGAACAGGGAAAAGACTAGTCATGACTGTATGTGTTTCTTGGAAACAATTTCTTAGCTTAACTAGGTAATTTGCTATAGGCTTCTCTTTGTGAAAATTTATAGTCTAGGCACTGCATGTGACCAGAGTAGATGAAATTGGGCTTTCTGTGCCTTATCTAGGACTTCTTGCATTAGTCCATCTAATTTTGCCATTGTCTACAGCAGTTAATGGAAAATATATTAGCTCTGAGGAGAGCACCAGGAAACAATTCTAAGAGGCTGTTTGTTTGTTTGTTTTCTTCTGTAACTTAAATAATAATTTCTTAGTCTGTCTTTATGAGATTCTTTAATCTTCTTAAGTGTTTTTTGCTCTGTATTAGATGTGTTATTGATTTACTTATGAAAATAATCTCATTGCTCATTCAGAGTTTTTGGTGCATACATTTTAAAGAAGACCTTGTAATGATTTGTATCGTCAGAAGAGAATTTGTAAGAAACGTTCATTTCTGCAAAGTTCTTCCAATATTCTTAGGAAAAAACAGTACTGAATAAATTTCAAATGAGAAAAAATTCAGCCAGACTGTTTTAGTTTATGAAATTCTGGTACAAATTTAGGACTTGTTTTTCTAAGTCAAGCATGTATGAATTTGGAAGTGCTCTCTTTAGAAAAACCTTAGAGCTTTTGAAAAAGAAATTAATTTTTTTTTTCCCTTTTCAAGTAAGCTGTAAATTTAAAAGGAGTTGCATTTGCTTCCCACAAAATCTAAGAAACACGAACTTACAATAAGAGAGGTGATCATGTCTGGTGAATAATAGTGGCCAAAGGAAGCTGAATTAAGCAGTGTCTCTGCTGTAGGGATCTTCTATGAGTATGCTCTTATGGGATTTGACCTGCTGCTTGTCCTGCTGCAAAATAATCCTATTGTGCCGAAAGAGGTTCTTGTAAGCAGGAGCCTAAGTTGAATTGACTCAAATGTAGAGCTTTTATACAAATACTAGTTATTTGTATAGCAGCTGAAAGATCGTGAATCTGTCATTCAGTTGTTGTTTAGCACTTTACTGTGAATTATTTATTATTCTGACATCTCTGTTCTTTTTCTGATATACAGGAAAATTGCAGGTGAAATACAAGTGTATTTATGCAAATAGAAACTTGAGTTAGATTAACTCAGTGGGATATGTATTCTATAACAATAGCATGTTGTGTGTTTTTGTTTTTTTCTGTAAGACAGAAGTGAATAGATTTTTTTTCCTGAAATCCCTTGTTTATATTCAGTAAGGCAGGCAGATAGTTACCAGAAGGATATCTGTGGTCTTCTGTGAAATGTATGATCCAATAAACTAGACAGATCTCTGTGATCTTTCTATGTTCTTCTTAAGTATTTTTTTCTAACTCCAGAGAAACTGTTGTATTTTTCAGTCTGGCTTCTTCATTTATCCCAAGTAATTTTTTGGACAAGATACACAAGTTCAAGTGAGTAATATGTTGGTGAATTAAAATACTTGCAGAATGGTTCTGAGGTGAAAGTACTCATTTAGTGTGAGAATGAACAGCACTACTTCCTCTCCCAAATGTACCTTGGAAAACTGCCCATTCTTTTCATTAGGACCTGAGGGAATGGCTTAAAGCTGCATCAGGGGAAGTTGAGATTGGATATTAGGAAAAAGTGCTTCACTGAGAGGGCGGTCATGCAATGGAACGAGCTCCCTAGGGAAGTGGTCATATTAAGTAAACCTGTTAGTGTTGAAGTGTTTGGACAACACTTTAGATGTGTGGTTTACTTTTTAGGTTGCCTTGTGTGGAGTCAAGAGTTGGACTTGATGATCCTCATGGGTTCCTTCCAACTCAGGATATTTTATGATTCTGTGATTCAGATAATTATTGTTTAAAGTTACTCCCCTGTCTGTCTCAGGCTTCTTCAGTTGTTTTTTTATAAGCAAGGATTTTACCATATTTCATAAGACACAACTAAAAGAACGGTAATCATGTGTGCACCTGGTAATGTTACAGAAATCATCTGTTCCCCAGTGACTGCTCAAATCCAAATACAGTGCGTAAATACCATAAAGAACAAAATTAGGAATTTCTGTGTGCTTGAAATTGCCATTGTTAGTTGCAGTGTGAAATTTGGGAAATGTTACAGAAGTGCAGAGCACCATGTTGAGAATAACTACTGATTTTGTCAGACTAGGCTTGGAGTGGAAAAAATAAGGATCTTCCAAAAACCTATTATATGAGAAGAATGGGGAGGAGGCAGCACTATTTAAGCTTGATCCCACAGTACAAAGAATGGAGGACAGATAATTTGCACAAAATGACCTGACACCCTTACACAAAGTTTTCACATTCATGTCACTGTGACTCCTGTTGAAGTGAAGCCAAACTTGCACCACTTACCATTATGTTGTTAAAATGGGAGATCTGCTAATTATATTTCAGGAGTCTGGTGAAATCCTGTATTATGCTTATTATCCAAACTCTTAAAAAGTAATTGTGTGCTAGAATTGCTGCATTAAAATATCTTCTTTCAAATGTATTGTAGAGAAGGTCTAGATAGTGAGACGCACAGAATATGTGAGTACATCCAGTTTCTCCATGATAAGTATCAAAAGGTAGTATATGTTTTGAATTTTGCAGAATCCATATGAATTATGAAACTATCATCTTTAGATGAGATAGTTAAGGTCTTCAAGATGAGTTAAATTACTTGGTCAGTTTTGAAGATCATACTTTGTCATTTGTTCAAGGCCATGCAATGAATCACTGAAGATTAAAGGCTAAAACTGCTTAATCTTGGGTATTTGTGGCTCACTCTATCAACTGGATAGGATTTTCAAGGAGATACAGATAGAAGTGTTTTAATCTACTGGTAGACCGTACCAAATAAATCAAATGATGATGACAACAATATAACATCTATTCAAAGTATTAGAAAATCAGCCACTTCATGCCACTCCCATAGTTCAATAGACTCATAATACTTGCCTGTTTAATCCATGTATGGTTTCAGTGTGGCAGAGATACCTGCAAATTAGTAGCAACACTGGCTTAAAGACAAGAATAAAAATAACAGTTCAATGATTGTATTTTGACTGATGAAATGTTCATTGAAATGCTATCAGTATGAAGCATTGGAAAGTTCATCATTAGAAAGCTGAATGTATTAAGTTAGAGAACAGATAGACCACAGTCCACTGGGGTGGTTTAACTTCAACATACTATTAGCTTAATTTAGGTAAAAACCAGGCATTTTTAATTTTTAAATGGGTGTCAGAAAAAGGAAAGAAAAAAGAAGTAACATATTATTCAGTTTAGTTCTTTGTGTATGTGCTTTGAGGATTTCAGATCACTAATAGCTCAATTCAGAGTGGTTTAGTTCACAGCTATTTCTGGTACCTTTTATTTAATTCAGAATTTATGGATAAAACCAGTTAATAGATGAATTAATTGTATGAAGATTAATATTTCTCTGTAACAACATAAATAAATACCCCTTGAAAATAATGTCCCTTCTAAAGGGGAATATGCTAAATCCAAGTTTTTACTAGAGTCACTGAATTGTATGTGATGCCTGATTACAGTAAATAACCAAAAGTAAGTATAAATCATATAAGTATAAATCATAAATGTGAATCTTCAGAACACCTACATCAGCCTAATCTGGTAAAGGCTTAAGTGTTTTGGAAGTATTCAAGCTGAATTTTCATGCACAGTATGACACATGACAGTTGTTTAATGACTGTGATCTTTCAGTTCCTCCATTTCTGCCAATGCAACTTTCTTTCATGAATACCCTCCTCCTCTCCGTGCCACCCCTCCCAGTTTAGAATGTGCAACGCTGTGAATTTGAGCATTTGAAAGCTTGGGACTGCAGAATTAAGATCTTTAGAAAAAGGCTATGCATTAACCTCTTTCATCTGTTTGCAATACAATCTTTAGTTTCTTGGTCACATCCTGTTCGTTTTTTATTATGGCATGTTACGAAAGTGTAAGATTTTTCCAGGCTTCTTTTAATCCTTAGATGTGGGTTTTTGTCTTACTGCTTTCCCTTTGTACTTTGTCTTGAACAAAAAATGACTGATTTCCTTCTTAATGTTTTTAAGATCTTTCCTAAATATTTTCTATACTCGCATTTAATACTTAAATATTTCTAAATCATTAAGTAATTAAAGCAAGTGAGAATCACCTACAAAGTCAGGCAGAGAAAGGTATTACCTCCATTTTGTAGCCAGTAAATGGAGTTACAAAGAGGTTACAAGCAAAAATTTCCCATTAACTCTTAGTGCCCACATGAGACATTTGGAACACAGTCTTTTATCAAAATACAAGAAACCACACCTGGAATCTTGAGAAAATTGAGCTGCCACACTGTAACCACTCTTTTCTGGTTATTAAGACATGCACAAATAAAGAAAAGTACACATGGACAAGGTGATGCTTGGTTATGTTTTCATTAGGGGATCAAAGGCAACTTTATAGCAGGTCATGTCTGCTCTGAAGTAATAAATTGTTAGAGCTATCCTTTGGGAAAATTATCATTAACATTGACAAAGCAATTTATCATTACCAAAATTGTTTTCAGTACCTAGAGAACTGTTCTGACTTGTAGAAACTTTGACTAAAATTTTAATCAAAAGTATAAAAAACTTAGCTTTATTTGATTTGCTTAAAATTTTAATTCCTTAAACATTTTCTTAGGTGATGCAGTAAAAAAGTTTGTGGAATACTATCTCTTAGTTGACTTCTTATTGGTGTATGTTTACTTCTGTTCTTTTATAGATTTTTTTTTTTGATTCTTCGATAGTTTTTCTCAAATCATTGTCCTAAATGGATGGATAATGTAAAAAAAGCTCTTGTCAAATTCCTTTCTTTTTGTCGTACCCTTGCAGGCATCTGCAGATTCCTCTTGGTCTGAACAGAACACCTTAAGTTCTTCTATTAGCCATTATCTGGACTTCTAATAATTTCTCTTGCCCTCTGAAACCTGGATCTGCAGTGTCAAAACTAAACTATTGCTAGGGTCTTATCTTGGACAATCTTTTACAGTTTTTCAAGTTTTTTCTGCTGTTTCTAACCTCCAGCTACTGATAAAAGTTCTAATATGAATTATTGAGACCTAAAAGCTGGACACGCTATTGCTCTGATTAGATGCCACAGAATGATAATCACCCTTTTGTAACTACGTTGCATGGGGACTCATGGTCTGAGGTCCATTGTAGCTCCTATGTAATTTTTACAGAAGTGCTAGTCAGTAATTGGTCCCCTTGCTGTGTTTGTGGAGCTGATTATTCCTGGTGTAACTTTTGAAATTTGCTGGATTTCAAGCTTTACTTTTCAGACTTCTCTAGCTGCTAGAGACTTCTAATCTTGTTTTCCAGCCTGTGCCACTGTAATGAGCATATTCTTTGTTCTATTTGTATGTTTAATGGACATATTAAATAGTATCGAATGTGGAACAGAGTTTGCAGAATATTCTTTTTTGTATCCTTCTGTTTCCATGGTAATCTGTCTGCAAGTTTCATACTTACAAAAATTTCAGTTAGTAATCTGACCTAGTTTTTGTTTCCTGTGTGTAAAAATAAGGAATATATGTAATTTATCATTTAATATAAAAAGTGACTGGTGTTCACTTAATCTCTTACCTTTCCTTTGCACTGAGGTAATTGACAGGCTTGGTATAAAAAACATTTTCAAAGCTTTTTATAAAAATACTTTGGCTATGGCTCTTTGTAGGATATATTAATGAGTCAATGGGATAGATGACACAGCTTTTTCCCTGCCATTTGAAAGGCTTCCCTTTGGATGAGTTACATCTCTGAATAAGCTTTGTATTAGCCCTGCTATCTCTTTAAGGATAATTAAGTCTTAGAGCTAGCTATTCCTTCCTGTTCAAACTCACTAAATGCATTGTATAGCAAGAAGAGTCTTATGGCTATTTTGTCAGCTGTTGAGGTGGAAACAAGACTGAAACAAGAATATCACAAGTCCACATTGTTCATATTCTCTGGTTTAACGGATTTGTATAAGAGAATGAGACAATCTTATAATAAAAATAATTAAAAATGAGTAGTGGAGTTCTTGCTATGTTAGAAGAAGAGATTTCAGTTCCTTGAGGGAACAGTCTTGGGATTATTGTTCTGTCTTTGCTCGTATCATAGCAAAACAGAATCTAATTCTGGTCAGAGATTTTGTGTATTATAGTAAATTCAGCTTATCATAAGAGTTTTGCTGATGCTCCTTTGGTGATACATGTTCTTTGCTATAGAAGTAGAATAGTTTACTTGGCAAAATGCACAGGGTACACATGAATGGAAAACTGGGAAGAGGAAAGTAGGAAAATACACTTCTTTTTCTTCTCAGAATGATGATTAGCTTATCTTAAAAGATGTGTAATAATGTTTTTTCATTGTCGGTTGTCTTATTTCTTGTTTAGCTTTGCGGTACAGTAATAGAGCTGTTGAAAACACCAAATTAGATTTAATTTAAAAGTCAGTAAAGCCAGATAAGACACTTACCACTATACCAACTGAATGTTTAGTGCACTGAAACAATCAACATTAAAAAAAAAAAGAGTGATTGATCCAGTCAGTCTATTACGGAAGTTAGCCACATATCAAGTAATTTGAGTCTTTTTTGTACTGTCATGATTTTTCTACACAATTATTTTTTTGCATTTAGCAAGAAATACATACAAACAGCTTCTAAATTTCATACACCTTTCTTTTCCCTTGTGAGTTTTATAGTGTCCTTTTATTAGAAGGCAGTCAATTACTGTTGTAAGGGGAAAAAGGATAAAAACATGTAAGTCTGTCCAGTGTAAGTAAAGTAAGAGAATGTATGCCAACATGGAAGATGGAATAACACTTCCCAAAAAGTTGTAGGGGTATTTGGCTGTTGTGATATTACAGAGATTATAAATAATCTTGGCTATGAGAAACTGAGAACCTTAGAGCTTGATGAAAGACAGGAAGATTCTTTTCCTGAGAAAAATGTAGTGCTTGCAAAGATGAAGCATGACTAAAAAAAGAATGCTGTTCTAACTTCCTTATATTTGGATAGCCTGTATTAAGTTCAGCAGAGGTTCATCCACTTAACATGGACATTGTTTAAAGACATAAATATTTGCAAAGATATTTCTGTGCTATTGGTAATTTAAGAGGTTCTTACCTATCAAGCAAAAAAGAAAAAGTTCTTTACGAATGAAATTTGTGGTCCCTAATTTGTGATTCCTATGCCTGGTGATGTTATCAGTGTCTTTTCTGTGATTGGGGCAATTAGCAGTTTTCTGTTTGTTTATTTGCTGAATTTGAAGGTCTATTGCCCCAGTAACATTATAAAACAAGAACATGTTGGGGCAAGAAGCTTCTATTCAAATTAATATAGCTATATTAGAGTTCAAGTGATCCTCATGTCAGATGAGTATGCTGAAGAATTAAATTCAATATAATATTTCTTTAATTAGCCCTAAATAGTAACAGCTGTTTTATCGGACCAAAATAGTTTAGACTGGTTTTTTCAATAGTATTTGTAGTAGCTAGTTTGAATTTGTCCAAATGGACAAACCAGTAAATATACATGTTTAAAAGCAGATGTAAAAGACCAATGTTCACAATCCAATCCTGCTACTACATTACTTACTTTGTACTGATACTTACAAATGACCCTCAGAACTGATGCTTTTATTCATAGATGCAGTCTCTTACCCTTACAGAAGGGTAAGAGAAGTACTCTGGAGCTGTTTTTTCTGTGTCATACTGACTTCTGTATTTGATGTTGCCTGCAACTGTACCTTACAACTGGAGGAAGCTGACCAATTTCTTTCCATTTGCAAGTGTAGCGGATCGGTTTTTATAATATGACTTAGATGTTCCCCTAGCCTGCTTATATCTCATGTGCATGCCACTTTTTTATCCTTAAATCTTTAGTTTTTTCATGCTCTAAAACCCCTCAGTCTTGCTATTATAAACAGGTCATACTTACGGCTAAGATGCAGAAGTTGGGCAGTCTTGCTTTACTTTACAGATACTACAGTATCACCTCAGTGTGCACTTTCAGAATCTGTTTCAAGCCAAAATGCAATGATGACTGCCATTTCATTTTACACAGAACACCTTACACAAAGGCTTTTCTGGAGTGAAAGCCTCCAGCTGCCCTTACCAAGTGCATAAAGAAACAACTCGGGCTTTGAAGAAGATCATAGCTCAGTAGGATATGATGATAAAGGCTGTCTGCTGGACAGAGGAAGAGCAGTGCTCTCGTCTGTGCTTGAGACTTGTATGTATTTTACATGACCGAGGCATAGCATAAAATGCTGGAAGAGTCCTTGCAGTATGAACTCTAAGACAGACTTCCAAATATCGGTCAGTGTTGCTTTAGAAAGAAAGAGTAATTCCCTGATCCATTTTTAAAAATGAAAGTGTGAGTAGAGTTTTAGGAGATTACAAGTGGGCAAGGGCGTTCTGCGGTTGTGCCAGGGAAAGCCTGTTCTGTCCTTTTCCTTTTTGTCTCCTGTAAATTCCCAGAGATGTGGATTGTCACCTATTTTGTTTCTATTTTGTCTAGTCACATGTTAGTTTGAAGACTTTTCAGATACCAATCCAATCACTGCAGTAATGTAATTTGGGTCACATTTCATCTTTGTATCCAGGTGTACACTTTACTTTAAACATAGGCCTAATTCCATGGCCTTCAGTGGAACTGAAGCAAGCATAAAGTGTTACTTGTATTTAAAGCTTTGTAAGTGCTTCCTGTACACTGCTGATAAAACACAGAAGTAAAAAGCTAGCTGTGGAAGTGCAATAAGCCAGATACAACTATTTTGATATCAATTGTGCTGCATTAGGAATTCATTTCGTTTGCAGTCTCACAGGCAACCAAAGTCATGGGTTTGGGTTTTTTTTTCTTAATACTGTTTGTAGAAGATATGAGTCTGATGGAAGACAGTACTGAAATATCATCAAGCTGTACCTGAGCCAGTGTCTGGCCATGTTCCTTCCTCTGTGTAGGCTTCTTCCTTCCATTCAGCTCCAGAAACAAAAATAACTGATAAGAAAGAAACTCTGATGTTTTTTATTCCAGGTGAACTGATAAATGCTGGCAAATGCTGGTCCTGTGAATACTGTTACTGTCCACTGAGACCTCTTTTTGTGTAGTAAATTTGATTTAGGATCCTGTCATGCAGTCTTGTTTGAGTTAGTAATTTTTAATTGCTTATCAGAAAAAAAAAGACATTAAAAGGTAAAACTGACTCACTGTAGCGGAATTTATTCCCACTCAGTCTAATAAAAGAGTCACATCAAATTTATTCTTTCGCCTTCTCATATCCACAATTGTTTTTTCTCAAGATAAAATTCTACACAGTGGCCAATTACACACAACCATGTTTCTATAAGCTATAAAACAGCCTTATACTATGATATTCTGGGTTTGTGCTAGGATTCCAAATAGCCTATAAGAGGGAAGCACATAAATTCGTATCATGTGTTTCTTGTGATTTCCTTCTATAGTTACCGATCTTTTTGAAAATGCATCTAGTGCCAGTTGCTTTATTATTATTATTTTTTATTTCTTATTATTTTGTGATTCTCAGATCGTATTACTTGAAATAATATCTTGCCTATGCAGGAAACACTTCATGTAATTAAAGGTCCATTTTTAGACATACTTAGTTAAGCTGCTCTATGTGTAGCATTGCTGTATAGGCTACACATACTTTATACAACTTTTAGTAATTTATTCTGGTCCGGTTTATTTCAAGAAGGTTTCTTAATGCTCATTTAAGGTCATAAGAGTACTAAAAGGTCTGTAATATGAATCAGATGTAGACCCATTATGCCTGATGCTTGTACCAGAAGCAATAGCTATCAGATTTCTACCATAAAACTTAAGTATTTTAGAAAACTTTGGAAGGTAAAAACTAGCCCTGAGACTCAGTCATAGATTTCTACATGATTCTTTCAGGTTCATGGCTGTATAAATAAATAAAAATGTGCTATTAATTATGTATTAATGTTTCCTGATTTGCACTTCTGAAAAATATAAGGGGGTGCTGTTACCCAGATAAATTTTCCTTTCATTTGTGACAGAAACCTTACAGAGGAATATCAGAAATCCTTTATAGTACCCCTCAGCCTTTGTAGGATTAACCTATTGTCTTTCCCAGTTCCTACATTTTCTGTTTTCATAGACATGGATTGATTCTGATGTTTGTAGTAGTAATTAGAATCTGAGTCCATTGTTTCCAATTATTTGTTGGCAAATTCCAGTGACAAGAAGTTAATGTTTCATTTACTTTTCAGCAGTGCGTTTCAGCCAAAGCCCACTGAGAAATACAGGGATGTTTTCATTAGCTGTTTTGGACTTGGTACAGTCCTGTGTTCTTGAAACACCTAAATGCCTGTTTAATGTAGAGATAATCAGCCAGCTCAGGTGTTGGCAGCAGTGTTTCTAGATTATGAGCCAACTCAGTACAACTGCACTACTACTGATAACCGATGTAGTTGAAGCAGGGCTATCTCTGGTAGTTCTCTGTGGCCTTGAGTCATGCAGGCATACTATAAATTACCTTGCACTTTTTTTTTTATTATTTTCCTTGATTCAAATTGAGGAGAAGAGATGCTATTCACTTACTGCATAGGAAATCATAAGTTAAGGCCATGAGCCATACTGCTATATGCAAAGTGTTTTGTGACTTTGAGCATGTAAAATATATGAAGGGCAAGCTATTCATCCTCACAATTTCTTTTGGCCTTGGAGTATTTATAGAGGCTCCCGGTGGAGCTGTGCTGTCAAGCATCTCCCAGCTGAGGAACAGCTTATGAAAGGTTCTCTGAGGAGTATATATGCACACTGAAACCTCATTAGTAGTCATACACGGTCCTACAAGAAAGATTATTCCTGCAGCCTTTCTTTATCTGAAAAATCTTTGGGTTTGTTTCTTTAGTTGTGGTATCTCCTTCTTTGCTGTATTTTTTGTTAATGCTCAAGGTTGGCTTCAAAAGGCACTAAATGTTATAGAGCTCACTATTTTAATGGTTAACAAAATTCTTGGCTCAGAACAGGCATTCAGGGTCAATCCTGTACTGGATACTCAGCTGTCTGCAAGCCCTGCACTACAGAATGTAAAACCACTTGAATGTGTGGAGAACAGAGCTGTAAATAGGAAATGTGAAAGACTGAAATGTTAAATTCTATGGCAGAGGAAAGGTTAGGTGCACAGAGTAAGTAATGGGGTAGGAAAAAAATGCAGTATTAGTAAGTAGAGTTATAAACATTTTGTACCTATCTCTCTATGTGTATAGATCGCTGAAAGAAACAAAAGACTGACAAGTGGAAGGGCAGATGTAGGTTAAAGCTGAGATAATTAAATGGAAGATAAGGAAGAGGAATTTGGAACAAGCAAACAGGCTGCAGAAGCTAGAGGGAGTCCAAAGGCCCCTGCCTGCACTATTCCCATAGCACTTCTATAGAGCAGAATCTCTTGCTCTTTCTTTGAATGATGGTGCTGGGAAGGTGCAAGCACCGTGTTTATCCTAGGATCTTTGAATAGGACAGTTTTTCTATAGATTTTGAGCTGTGTATCTTCTTTAGATGATCATGTTATTCAATATGCAGCTTTTCACTTAGCAACCAATTAATGATGATTATTTACTCTTCTGACTCTTTGTTCCATATCCATTGGAAGGGTTTTTAATCACAGCCAGAGATTCATAGTTCAAGATGTAAATCTATCACACCTTTCATTAGGATCTTATAAGCTATAGATTTTCCATCTACTTGAGGACCTGATCAGCAAAGTGGCTGAGGTCACTTGGGTTGTTTACCTTGGAGAAGAGAGGGCTGAGGGGTGACCTCATTGCAGTCTACAACCTCCTCAAGGAAGGCAGCGGCATGGGAGGTGCAGATCTCTGCACTCTGGTGACCAGCGATAGGACATGAGGAAATGGAACGAACCTGCATCAGGGGAAATTCAAACTGGACATTAAGAAAAGGCTCTTCACTAAGAAGGTGGTTGGTCACTGGAACAGGCTCCTCAGGGAAGTGGTCATGGCATCAAGCCCGTCAAGAGTTCAAGGAGCGTCTGGATGATGCTCTTAGTCCTGCAAGGAGCAGGGAGTTGAACTCAGTGATCCTTATGGGTTCCCTTCCAACTTGAGATATTATGTGATTCTGAGTGTTTATGTCCCCAAATTCAGGGTCTGTCTATGTTTGTGTTTTAGATCTGATCAGGACTGTGTTTTGAGTGCATATCTTGATCTTTCACACTTACTGGTTTTTTAGGGTTTTTTTTTAAATTTTTTTTTTTCTTCCTGTATTCCAGGATGCGTAAACTGGGTTCCTTTCAGGTTATTCTAAACCGATAGTTGTGATCTGGCATGCAGTTTGAGGGATCTGAGTGGAGCTATTCCAAAACAAATTTAAAGTACCATTTATTTCCCAGAAATTCCTACATCATGGCTACCAGGTACCTATACTGACAGTTGCATCCCTCAGATCTGTTCCTGCTCCACTGTGCTACTTGGGTAGCATAGATACAGCCATTCAGCTTGTTGCTGAGATTACTACATAGATGCTTCAGAATCAGCAGTCTTTGCCATATCATATCTGACATTTAGACACAGAAAAAGAGCAAACACTGATACAAAGAGAAAGGACACTTTGAGTTAAAGTATTGGTAGTGCTCTTAAATTGAGCCTGTGCACTTTTGTGGCTCATTTTTAACTACAGTTTAAGAACTGCTGTTTGGAATGTGAAGCATTATACAAGTGAATTTATTAGCACAGTTTTGTGAGTTACACTTTACCCAATCAGATTCATATAAAGAACTACAGGAATATCAGAAGACTAGAGGAGCCAGTTTATCCTTTCCCTCTGTCACAGATATTTGACTTCATGAGAAGAGTCAAAAAAGTGAGCAGAGGCTAAATGATAAAGAAAAAAAGAAAAATATTTAATCATGCTATTTAGCAGGAAAACAGTATTTTTCAGAAAGAACACTGTATTAATTAATATTAATGAACCTGGAGCATGTGCTAATTCTTTGGTTATCTTAAATATCATCTGTTCCTGTCACTTTTTTGATATTTTCACCATCTGAGGAGCCTCTCACAAGACTTCTATCTAACTTCTGTCAGTTTCAAATAATAACTTCAGGTTTTTTGTGCTCTTCCTTTATGTCTGTGGATCATTTAAAATATGGTGCTGCTGAAATTAATTGCTGCTTGTTCTTCTGTAGAGGTCAAACTAGGGACGATTTTGAAATTTTTCCTTTAAAGGATGAGAGATTCCACTCCTCAAATAAGTACTGCAAATGTAATGTCCTGAATATGACCTGAGTTGTGTGGGTTTTGTGTTTAGGGAGTATCTTTGGTTTGGTGGATCTTTTTTTTTTCTTTTTTTTTTTAGGCTTACTGGTTGAGAACTCTGTTCTGTATCTGTCACTGGTAATGTATTTAGGAAGGGCGTGACTTGCTGATAATACACATCATATCACTTTATAGCATTCAAACTCTCAAAAAAACACAGGAAAATTATTGGAACTGATGGAAGTAATTCTTAGCAAGCTTGGTTAGGATGGCTTGTCCAAGCAGCAGGGTGAGGAAACAAGTTAGAGATTCATCTAGAATGAGTTCTAGAGTTCCTCCATCTTGAGATTTTATCATCTTGAAAATCTGTCATGTCTTTGTGCGTTAGAGACAGGAGATGACACGTCTACTCTTAGGTATGTTTGAGGTGAGTTCTATAATGCCACAAGATAAGAGTCTTTCCATTTTCATGCTACATATGCAATAAATTTGAAGCTGTTGCATTCTTTGGACTATCCCAGCTGAATTAATATGAGAGTGTTCTCACCCTTTTTGACAAACTTATGAACACATTCTCATGTACTGAGAAGCAAGTGAAATTGGTGTGCAGGCAAATGAGATCATCTGCAGGATGTTCTGAAGGATTCTCCTGAAGGATCTTTATGTAAGGTGAAATGAAATAGTAAGATCTGTAGATTACCAGAGGGAATGAGTACTAAAATAACCACTAAGATCTCTCTAAAAGCAGAGTCACATGGGAGGTGAACTTTTTTCAAAGAACACATTAACACTCCTCTTGTAAGATGAAGTTGCATTAGAAGGTTGTGTTCCAGCTGGCTGGACAGACAGCATCTGGGCTCTCTGGAGGGTGACAAAACACATAAGTATTATGTTTTGCTCTGTGGTTCATCATGAATAGCCATGCATTCTCTTCTGATGCAGCCTGTTCTGTTGCAGCCGTGGGGGAAGTAGTGATGCAAGAGAAAATTGTTCTTATTTTTTTCTTAAGTTTTTATTGTTAATCTTTTGTAATGATGTCCAGGGCTGTGCAATATGTAAGAAACTGCCCTTATGCTGCTATTCTGTCTCACTGCGGAATAATCAGTATCATATCTCAGGGTTCAGAGCCTGTCTGCAGCAAATCTGGTTACAGGTGATATGCTCTAACAAAGCTTGAACCCTGGGTTGCAAGCTACAAAACCATATGTTTAGGAGCAGTTCTCTCTGTCACTGGAGTAGGCAAATAATTCTTGCTCTGCATGTTTCAAAACGAGGAATGTTGATTTGAGTGTTCACACTTTCTTTCCTGCTGCTTATGTGGTGGTGTTTCTTCTTGGACCTCAACTTTTCTCCGAGCTGTAGATTTTAGCAAGAAGTCTCTTACTTCAACTTTTTAATTGCCTTCTGTGCTTCTGGGTTTTGATGCTCCATGTGTTGTTTCTTTAGTCTGTGACAGTTTTTCCATCTTCTAGTACAAATTTTAGAATATCAATAAGAAACAGAAATAACAAAAATGAAAAGAAACCTACTGCTCCTTGCAGGTGATACTTTGCAATTTTCTTCTACAAAGTGTGTGCCTCTAGTAATTATTAACAGCCTACTTGCACATATTATAATTAATCAAGTAGTTATTTGAAGCAGCTGATATTATTTTACTTTCCATCGTCCTTTTTTTGGGGGGGTGAGGAGTGTATGTCTTTTTTGTTTTAATAACTACATACTATCAGACTCCATTTTCTAGAAGGATGTAAGAGGGAACAGTAACAGAGCAGTTCATTTTACTACTCTGTATTGTAATGAATTAGTTTGGAAAGAATGAGGAAAACTATTTCAAACATTTTAGTTGAAGCAAATGTTTGTCTGAAAATTCTGTTGCAGCTGATGTTGTCTTAATAACCCTCATACTGTGCTGAATGCTTCTGTGGTTTCTTTCTGAAGCCTGCAGACTGAAGGAGCATTGTTACACTAGAACACCTGTATTTTGGATGAGATTCTCCAGTCGAATGTTTCTTGACTTTGCTTTCCTGACAGGACCTGATCTCATGGGACAGTGGGTTGCATAAGATGAAACATAGTAACCATATGTTTGTTGAGCTCTTCAGTGTATCTGGTAAACGCATTACACATGTAGGACATATGCTGTGCCAAAAATGAGAGAAATAATCAGATTTCATGTAAACAGTGTTACAGCCATCTGCAGTATCACTCTCTGGTTACTGCACATGTGCTTTGTTTTAGACAGTTGCTTCACTCTTCCTGTTCTAGAAAAACATTTTCCTTGCATCCCAAATTATCTCTAAGGACGTTAGTTAAACCAAGCTTCGATACACCTGCAAGACCACAGTGTTTCTGTTTTGGGGGATTGTAGGGGGATGTTGTTTCTAGGGCTCAAAGGACGCAAATCTGAAAGAGGAATTAAATCTTAAACTATTTGGGAGGATTTTTTTTTTTAATTAACATGAATGTAATACTAGTGAAAGATTTTAAACTGGCGGCTCTGGTAGTTGATTTCTGCTAACTAGGTCTGATCCAAAGACTGTCACTGGTTTAAAGGAGCTTTGGGATTAGGTTTTATGGCACCCATTCAGGTCATCCAGTCCACTGATCTTCTGATTTTACTGAGTGTATTTTGGTTGCAGTGATTATTTAAAAACAAAACAAAAACTCGTAGTATTTTTGGTGCATTTTACTCATGTTTTCCAAATAGATTTGGCAATGCTATGAGTTAAAATTCTGTGGCCAAGAATTGAAATTCTGTGGTGAGAAAGGGAAAAAATTTTCAAAGTATTGAAGAAAGAATGAGATGAGAATTCATTCCTGTTGACACAGGAACATGGTTAAGTGATGGGTAATTTCTAGGACTGAACTAACCACCAGGTTGCTTGTGAAGCTGCATACTGTAGGCATCTTGAACACATACTGGATCAGTAACTGGTTTTGTTCACTGGCTCTAAACAGAACTGGGATCTGAAAGCTGTGGCTGGAATCATATATTACTTCTTTGAATTAAAAAAACATGGTATATTTCAATTAGTAAGTTACTGCCAGTGAGCAGTGTGAATAAATCCCTGTGTCAGTAAAATAGGTTAGCCTAAGGTCAGAGCAGCCGTGATTAGAATAATGTGGCTCTGAACTTGGGAAACTTGTGTCCATATTTGTCACTTGTTCAGTTCTCATGTCTGTTTTCCTATGTGTTGAGCAGTCTGAAAGGACAATGTTGAGTTCTATAAATGAAAGATAAAGACTAAGGTCTACTTTTTAAAAAATTTGTTGGCTTTGCTTTCTTTCATGTTCTCTTGAACAGCTAACATTTTATTTTCATCATGCTTAACAGTGGAAAAGCTATAAATGTATGTGATGTTGATACACACTGTGTTTGTTTTCCTAGTAAGAAGTCATGCCACTGTGTCACAAGGAATGAAATGCATATTGTTACTAGCTCTGGCCTGGATTCTATGCATGGCACATTTTGTCCTGAAAGTAGAGGAAGACTGTGTGGGTGGAACTGACATAGTTGTTTTCTCATCTTGGCTTCCTCATGTCTATTTGTAATCATAGAAGAAAATCCTGCTTTTTTGGGGGTGTTTAATCTCTTCCAATCCCAGCATGAAATCCTAAGTTTGTTTTCATGTACTTTCTGAAAACAAAATAAATTTGTTAATTTTCTGTACTATTCACATTCTAATTTAGAACATTTGGTAGTGATACACATTGTGCATTTTGAGTTTGATTAGGAGCACAATAATCTATTGCAGGGGAGCTAGAAACTGCATGTTCCTACAGGTCACTCTCACACAGTGTGAAATACTTTTGTCTTTGCGAAAACTTTACTAAGTTCTTAATTTCAGTTCTTCCGATGCTCTTATTTTCAAGAAACATCTGTATTTCAATAGTAAGATTTTAAGTAACTGTCTTCTAACAAGATTTACTGAACAGTATAGAGAATTTTCTTTTGCAATGTTGGTTTAAATATTAGATTAATACAGTTCTGTTCTTATCTACTTATTAAAGCTCCTCCTCAGATTTAACAGATCACTGCTAGAGCAGTGGAAAGAACTTTTGAATACTGAAGGTAATTTTGAATTCAGTAAATAATGCTGTGACCTAATTCTAGCTTTCATAATTACTAGAGGTAAGAATCACATTTGGATACTCATCGCTGCTCACTGAATAAAAGATCGAACACACATTTGAACTATGGCCCTATAACAGGCCTTATGTTTAATGCAGAAAGAGGATAATTCATTCAAAGCAGTCTAGGAGAGAAATAAAATTTTTTTTCTTGAACACGCATCTCACGGAGTACAAAATCCCCAAAAAGGGTAAGGAGAAATTAGTTGATTTTAATTGGCAATGTACATCTGATGCTTGCAGGATCATAATGTTCTTTTCTAGGAAGAAAATTAGGAGCCAGGGCTCCAAATTAGGAATTTACATGTTAAAACAAACGAACAAAATCCCCTTCAGCTCTACCAGAAGACAACTGTGGTTTAAAGGGTGTAGGAACATCCATTTTTCAGTTTCATTATTCATGTCCATTGTACAAGAAAATAGATAACATGGAATTTCTGGCTGCTCTGAGTTGGTTTTGACACAATTTTTTTTTACCATTCTTACAAGAGGAAAGAAAAGGGAAGGTCTGTTGCATAAATTGTCTTCAAAGGGGAAGAATGCTAGATGCTCTGCTATGTGCTAGACATCTGCAAACTGTACACACGAATCCCTGATTTCATTGTCTAGTGACATCATTTCTGCATTTCCGTGTTGTCTATGGGGTTTTCCTCTTTCTCTTGTTCTATAGAACTGTGGGCCTTAGGTCCAAATAATGGTGCTTTTGGGATCACCTGTTAAATCAGTGAAGAATCATTTTCAGCAGTGCTCTCTCCTTTCATAATTGCTCAGAAATGATTGCTTCATGGACTGAACATGGTTTTATTTCTTGTAACTGTTTTCATTTTATACTGTTTGTCCAAAAGGAACCCATTCTGATATGAGAGCCTTCCTCTAGCAGTTGGGAAGTAAGGGTTATGTAGTTAAAACAGCAACTATGTGAGGAAAGACCTGAATAGGTTTTTTTATTTGATGTCAATTGAAATGAAACGGACTGTAAGGTGGGAGCAAAATGTTTTATCCTCAAGCTATTGGATTCCATTTCCAAATTACACTGTAGTTTAACCTCAAGAACCAGTCACTTGCTGCAGACAGCCATGTTTTAGATGAGTTTTTGTTCAGGTTCTAGTTTACTGCAGGGCTAGCTGGGGGTGCCGATGTTACTGTTACAGAGCATAAATTGCTTTCCTGAACTTTGGGAATCGCTTTAGTACAGTTTGAAGCACTACAGGATCTTAAATGTAAAAGTATTAATATTTCACTCTTGTTGAGACACTGTCTCACTTGCTCATCTGTGTAGCATATTCTACAAATTAATTACTTGGCAGGCCTGAAATACCTGTTTTTATTAGGCATTCGAAGACAGAATATCACATTTTATTCTTTTGAAGTAAATCACAGAGCACTATCCCGTAAGTAGCTTACTGCTCATTCCGCCCTCACCACCCCTGTTTGTTCATAGCCTATTTCATCCCCTTTTGATTTATGTCTGTTACACATGTATGGCCATGAATACAAAATGTATCCCTATGAATGGAAATAGGTCAGTTGCTTGTGCAGATTGAAAAAAAAAAATTACCTTTTTAGATTCTCATCTGAAGAACTCAGATGTAAAATATAGATCAACCAAAACTGACAGTATTGCTACCAGGTGGAATGCCTAGAATGGGTCTGCGGCTTACGAAGTTTCATGGTCAGGACCAAATCCTTTCTCATGAGAATTACTTTGTAAAGACATTTTGTGTGGTGAACAGATGATGCTCATTTGTTTGTATTGAAGTACATTTACACATACTCAGTATTCTTACTTATAGGTGTTCTGAGCCAATGTGGATATTATTTCCCTTATCATTTAATAACATTTTGCTTTCAATGACTTAAACTAAAATAGCTTCCCAATAATTTATTTTCAGGCTATTAGTACGTGAATTTCTAGTTGTAGTTATGTCACTTGCAAAGTAGTATTCTAGTATAACAAATATCAAGCAACAGTAAAACCTAAAAACTTCATGAAAAATGAAAAATTGTAGGAGATTAGCTGAGAAACACTGTTATGTACTCCCAGTCATAGAATTAAATAGTCTTGCTTCCTTTAAAATAGCATTGGATATAAGCAGTGGCAGAATGCTTCTTTGGTGTAATCAAACAGCTCAAATTAATTAACCTCTGTGTTCAAGGCTTTAAGTGCTATATCATTTGCATGTACAGAGATTGCAGTTCTTGAGCAATAGAGCTCAGAAATGTGTTGCTTTGATCTGTTACAGGTGACTGTAATGATCAAGATTTTGGGTTATATTAAATAGCATTTCAAGATAGTGTGTTTTTGAAGTAGTCTTCCTTTAAAGAGGCAGCTGGAGTTAGGAAAGTCAAATTCATCTTTAGCTCAGGAGTCTGTTCAATGTTAGATATCTGTCCAATAGTACTTAAAACATTTGAAGGTAATTTCGAAGACAGACACTTACCCTGTATTATCTGTAACTGATTTTTACAGCAGTAATCTGGCAAGATAAAGTTATGTGATATTCAGATTAAATTTTCAGAATGCAGTTCAGATGCATTTCTGGAAACACATAACAATACTTTGAAAACAGCCTCTCATAGCACAGAATGGAGTTCTACATTATCAGAGTCTCTTGGAATGAAAAAGTGAGGCTAAGGTACTAGAAAAGCATGATTTCTAATAGTGTTTAGGCTTAGGCAACTGATACTCCTGGTTTTTGTACTTCAGTAGTCTGGCTGAGTAATATTTCGCCTCTAGGTTACAGTCTGCCTGACAGACTGAATGTCTCTAAAGGTCCCAGAGTGATTTGTAATCTGACATGAAACTGTATGTTTGGTAAATGAATCCTCTGTGTTGTTGTTTTTTTGTTTTGGTTTTGGTTTGGTTTGGTTTGTGGTTTTTTTTGGGGGGAGGGTTTGTGTGTAGTTTTTTTGGTGGGTTTTTTTTTTTTTTTTTCAATTAGAAAGAGTTTTATGAGATCTTTGGATAGGAACACACCCTTTGTTGCTTATTTGAAATAACACATAATGGATATTGTGTGAGTGTATGAAGGTTTCTGGAGCTTTGTGGTGCTGCTCTGTGGTCCCTAGCCTTAGCCCTCACAGGAAACTACTGTGAGGACATGTTGTGAGACATGTTTTTGGCCCAATATTCATCCCACCATGTCCCATCCTTTACACCGTCATTCCTTGATCCCAACTAGGTAAGCATTCTGCTTCTCTCAATGTACCTTTTAATTAGGAACAGTGCTGATGAAACTGGGACATTCAGCTGCCAACTGGAGAAGTTAACATGTAATCCTGGTCTAACTGCAGGATCTGTTGTTTTGGTTTTGTGTTTTTTTTTTCCCTGTAGTACTATGAGCTGTGGAATATATCTTCCCCATTGTCACTAGCTACATCAAAACCTCTTTACTCAAAGTGACTGAATGAGCCATGCTTAAGGCATACATGACAATGCAGCCCTTCTACACTTTACGATGACCTACTGTGGACCCTTTTTGCCTCCTTAAATGCAACAGTTTATCATATGGTGATGTGGAAATGGCACTGCATACAAGAACATTTGTCCCTGCCCTGCAAAACAAGAATGAAATGTATAGATTCAAGTGGTTTCCATGTAATTGCAGAGCAATTACTGGTAGAGATGTCAGCCAGTCATCACAGTTCCCTCCTCACAAATCAGAAGCTGTGGAGAGCAAATGCCTGGATTACTTTGATGGTGCACTGTTTCACAGTGTGAGCTGTCCAACCTTTGAAGGGGTGAGCTGGGCAGCAGGCAGCATGCTATTGCTCAAAAATAGGAGCAGGAGCAGGAAACAGTTTTTTTTTATGAGTGGCCTTATAAAGTTAATGGTGACAATAGGGATGCACTGACACAGGCAGTGATATGTTAATACCATCTGCATAAGGCAGAAGAGCAATGTAGCCCCTATATGGGCCTGCAGTTGTGTATCAAATGTTGAATCTGAAAGATTCAGCTGGACACATCCTCTAAATGTGGATGCCTTTCATTTTAACATCCTGTGGGAATATTTTGGTAGAGAAGAATCTGGATGTTTTGGGATATGTTGACATGAAGAAGCTGATAAGGTTGGCAGTTGACGGTACATCCTGCTGCTGCTTTGAAAGTTGGAAGAGAAGCTCCCTTTTGGTACCAATCTGAGGAAGGAGCCTGATGGATATGCTACAGAGTGGTAATAGACCTTTCAGAGATGACTCAGTTGAAGAGAAGTGTTCATCACTTCCAGCTGCTTATATGAACTCTGAGGCCATGAGAACAAGGACACTTGTATTTAAAATAATCCAACATTTCCTAAAATACACAGATTTCTCTTCCTCTCAGCAGGGCAGCACCAGGCTCCGGATTTACTCCCAGAATTATTTCAGGAAATATTCTTTAACATACTATGTATGTTATGAAAGGCAAACAAATGGGAAAAAATCTTGGCATCTGTGAAGTCAGTGGGAAAATTATTTCAAAGGCTCAAAGTTCATCTGGGTTACAATCCTAAGGTAAGCAGGGAGGTGAGTTTCTCCATTTACAGTATTTTTTTAATGGGTTTATCTGAATTTGATAGTTGAGAAGTTGCAGTGGTTGTACAAAGCGCTCTCCATCATCCAGAGCTATATTTCTGTTAGCATAAATAACTGCAACTGCAATTGCTGCCATTCTTCCTCCCTATTGCTTTTGAAACATTTTCTCCCCTTTTCTTCCAAGTTTCTATAGTGACTCAGGTTCTCATGGTGCTGCCAGATATATTTGGAAACTGAGTCACAACCATCTCATGATTGACTTTTTTTTGGTTGAAAATGATAGATTTGTATTATTTTTATATATTTTTTTAAAAAAATCTTTTTCTGTTTGTTATTGATTTTTTTTTTTACTTTACAAACAAGAAATGTATTTAAACCTCTCCCTGAAACTGAGATACTTGACTACCTTTATAAATTAATTTTTTAGACACATCCATATACAGTCTTCAGAGTATATCAACTTTATCTGTGGATTTCAAGTAATATTTTTCATGGTAGAAGTTCTGGCAATTTTCTTCAGTAAAAATATTCTAGAAAAATCATAACAAAAAAGGTGCTATATTAGCAGACATTTAGTTCAAATATTAAATGGGCTAACATGTAGTTAGGCTGTTATGTTTATCTTGATAACCCTTGTGTCTGTCCGTACAAAATAACTTCCTTGCAGTCTTGATAAAAGAGGACTTACCTTAATTCAAAACAAAACAAAGCAAATTACCACCTTCCTCCTCTCAACAACCCAACAATTAATAATTCTTTAGAAATCTTAAATTAAAGTTTTATCTATGGCTTCTTGATCTTAAAAAGTGTATGCTTACTGTATGTTGAAAAGTATAATTGCCCAGAAATATAATAGTGTTGAAGATTGAATAGTATGCATAATACATATAACTTTTATTTTATTTCAAATTTAAAACAATGACAAAAATGAAATGTTGTTGCTTTTTCTGCTATGAGATGTGCTGTTGAAACTAAATTTAAGTAGACAAAAGTCAAGCAGCCTGAGAGAAACCAATATACTTCTTGAATTTCTCTTTTTGAAAAGGAATGCATAGTATAAGACTCTAGAGTTCACAACAGGATGTAAAATCTTGAATTTCCAATATTTCACAAAATTATTTAGTCTTCAGAAAGAAGTTACTGTACCGAGGAAAATATATTTTGTCTAATTTTTGCTATTTATAGTTTGAATATGGAGGAGTTAGGATAAATACTTCTGAAATTTTCTGTGCGTTCCTGTACTGCAAAATATGTCTGTTTCATTTTTTTTTTTCTGTCTTTGCATTTTATAAAAGAGCAGTGCTGCCAGTGACGTGTAGTTTATTCATTCATTTAACAACTTTCTTCATTCACTTAATGTTCTGAAATGTTACTCATTAGTAATGAAAACATGCCCCCCGACTTGTGGAACACTGCCAATGATTTAAAAGAACTAAGTTCAAAGATTAATAGCTTTTGGAAATTTACATTTTATAGTGTGGTTGAAGTTGTGCGGTTACTACAGCATGCAAAAAATCACATCATTCAAATGCTTGTGCTAAAATATGCACTAGAAAATTTAATAGAAAGTAGATAAATCTAGGCTAATAAAAGGAGAGCTGAAATATGCCTAAGTAATTTCCCCGCAATTAAAATGCTTTTGTTTCTTCTTTTATTGTTTTATGTACAAAAGAGTTATGAAATTAACAGCTCATTACTAACAAGACAGATCTTTGAAAGGTATATATGAAGCCTTTTTTTTTTTTCTAAAAATGAGGATCTACATCGGCATTGTGAATTATAATATTTTTAACGCCGTTTGCATTGAAGATTTCATAAATAACATATAGTATGTTGATACTGGCAACTCTGACAGCTGTCAAAAATTAATGACTCAAGTTAGAGGATAGACTACAGTCTTTCTAGGGCATGTGTGCATCTGCAATGGAAGAAACTGGCATTTGGAAAGAGCATGCTCTTTCCTGAGAATTTGACAGGTGCAAAACCACAGATGTCTTGGTACAACTTGCTGTGGAAATAGTTGTGGAATCTGAGAAAATAGTTCGCTCACCATTAATATCATAGAATGGTTCAGGTGGGAAGGGATCTTAAAGATCAACTGGTCCAGCCCCTCTGCCATGGGCAGGGAGACCTCCCACTAGACCAGGTTGCTCAAAGCCCTGTCCAATCTGGCCTTGAACACTTCGAGGGAATATCTGGTGTTTACTTTCCATCTGCTGCAACAAATGCATGAAGTAGGAAGACTCCTAGCATCTGTGATGCGCTTTGAGTGTCTAATGTACAACTGCACAAACAGAAAAAGTTCTGAAAGTCTGTTACAGAGTTTTAAGTAACATGATCAGTTTGCATATACAGATCTGTGTGGTTTTGCCTTTGAGGATCAGTCATCTACAGAGCTATTACTTCAGTAGCATCCATACCAGTTCTTCTTTTTCTTTAACAGGAAGCACAAGCAAGATTGGCAATGAAACTGGCTGTGATAATTAGTTGCTTTTTTTTTTCGTCATCTAGAGGATAGGCTGATGGAATTTAAGTGTAAAGTATTACAGTATGTGGGTTTTATTCACCTGTTAGCAGACAGTGACAACATTGTCAGGTCTCATGGAAAATGTTGAAGCTACTTAAATTTTCTAGAAGCTTTTGTCAGGAATATGAACTTTTTTATAAGAGAAAAGAAAAGGGTATTAGTGTCAAGCAAGAATATGCAGACTGGTTGAGGACTGAAATTAAAGTTGAGTATGATTGCCTACTTAGTTTTGTTATTTCTTGCACTGTCTAAGGAACATTTGTGTCACCTGAAATGTTTGTATTTGTCTTACTGGTGAATCATCTGCTATGATGTAGTTATGGTCTGCTGCTGCAGTAATCAGGAATAAGGAGAAATGCTTAGGCACCTGTCCACTGACATTATCAATGTTATTTCAGTTATTCATGACAAATGTTTTTGGTTAGAAGACAAACTGGTCAATTTTCTTCAAAGCTTCTACAGAAGTGATGCCATGTACTGTCAGTTTATTAATTAAATTTATTAATTAAATTAATTTAATTAAATTTATATACTTTGCTTTTTGAATGTTTCGGAAGATCACTTCTGTGTTACTTTTTCAGTTGTACAACTGGTTTTGTGTGTTGGAAAGTATCTGTAGCTTTTGCATATTCTGTAGGGTATATGCAAAATTATACTAATTGACAAGTAGTATTTGAGCTGTTAGAATATTGAAACAATTATAACTAAATATATATTTGTTGATGTGGTTCTCAGTTCAAGATTCTAAAAGTAATCTTCTACACATAATAAAATGACCAGGAGAGAAAATTTGTTAAAAGTTAATTGAAGAAAGGAAGTCAGAATATGCTGTTGCCTTTGTCTTAGAAAAAAAATGTTATTAACAAGTGAAGCCCTCCTCAGAGGTGGAGATGGATTGGATAAGCAAAAGGTGAAGTTCTTGCAGGTGAGTGGCCACGTCTGCTGCTGCACCCACCAAGGAAATGGGTAGCAAGAGAAGGTTGATTCTGTCAGTTGGAGGAGTTGGTTTCTGGTCTCCTTTGACTATGCCTTTCATCAAAATAATGCTGGAGCTTTAAAGAAAAAAAAAAAGTGAAAATTTGCGTGGGTTATTAGTTTGTTTAGATTTACGTATTTATAGTGCTGTCTTGACTGGCTGGTTTCTGGGTCCCCACAGAGTGCAAGCCTGAAAAGCTGAACAATAAAGTCTGATTGCTAACAAAGTTGAAGGCCTTTGACAGAACGCCTAGCTGTGAAGAGTGAAGATATAACAAGGCTGTGTAACATCCCTTAATGACTTCGGCCACATGACATACTGCAAATTAGCATTACAAATTTTGATCATTCCATGAAAATCTTTAAAATTTTAGAAAAGGTTTTCTATTCATCGTAGTATTTATATAGCGATTGCTATTGTAATGTGTTTTATTTGCAAGAGCAAAACACCAGTTGCATAAATGAAGAGTTGAATACTTTTGATTTTGGTTTCAGAAGATGTAACTTTAAGAAATCATTTTTTTTTCTCTCTTCTTATTGAGTTAGAATAATTAGAACAATTTTAAAGTGAAGTTCAGGAAAGTTTAACTGCATCAGTCTTGCATTATGAGATATTTAGTATGGTGAACAACGGTTTTGTTAGACACAGAATCAGTACTTACACAGACTTTCATTTCACAGAATCACAGAACGTTAGGG
>NW_010209044.1:0-46925 GCF_000695765.1 Mesitornis unicolor
GTAGCTCGGATTTCAGCGGCTTCTGATTATCCCTAGGAAGAGGGACAATTCTTTCGAGTTTAAGCAGAGAAGCGGAGGTCGTTAGTGAAAGGGAGAAAGACAGAGTCCCCATCAGCTGGGGTCTGCACCTGTAGTGTTTGACTGCGGTTCTCATCTCCCAGCTGAAGGGCGGCTCAAATCTCAGATCAACTCAACTCCAGTTTATTCAGCTCTCCAGCTCCTGTAAAGGAGATTCCAATTACCTGTGCAGATGATTGTAGTCAAGCCTCTCTCTTCGTCTCTCTCTCTTTTTAAAGCGATCAAATTATTCAAGGATTTAAAGATTGAGAGTAAAGGAAATCCAGCATGAAAATGCAAGGTTTTCTCTACCCTGATCTAAGTGCTGAACTACTACTGAACTGCTATATATCTCTTGGCATATTCAGGGAAGATATCAAAGGCAAGACTATAAGTTTCAAATGTATATTAAAAATACATAATAAATATTTTGTCCGACTTCAAAAAAAACGATAGGTGTTAGCAGTAATCAAAACATCCTGCACCTAAGCGCTATACAGTATCCCATATAAATAAATCACACTTCTTTTCTAGTAATACATCAGTAGGAATATATTAACTCGAGAGTGGCTTCCCTAATATTTTAAACATCTCGTGTCAGGTTTTTTATTTTACTTTTGTCACTAATGTATACATATATTTTTAAAAGGTTGCTTTTGACTGTCTTAGATGCATTAGCAGGAAGGAAAGGGGGGAAGGAAGGAAGGGAGGAAGGGAGGAAGGGAGGAAGGGAGGAAGGGAGAAAAGAAAGGAAGAAAGAAAGGGGGGAAAGGAGGGAAAAGGAAGAAAGGAAGAAGGAAAGAAGGAAAGAAGGAAAGAAAACTTCCCATATACTTTTCCAAAGAAGCACACCACTCCTTAGTCCTCTCCAAAAAAACCCAGTGTCTCAGGAGTGCCATGGTTTGCAGTCCTGGTATTAATACTGATAGGAATGACAAACATCACAACCACGGCTCTTCCCTGCTTCCATCTCTGGCTGCCATTGCACATATCAGCTGCCTTCCAGATTGTTTAGTGGAGTGATTTGGTGTTTGCTTTTAATGAGGCTCGGAAAGTAAAAGACTTTTGCAAGGCTTAGGTGCTGGCGAGCTAATTACTAGCTAGAGAAAATATTTGCCACCGATTCCAGGGCAGAGATCCCCATGCTATCACTTTCAGTTAATGGTGTGCAGGATTTAGCCCGGAGCTTCCCTGCTCTAACCATCAGAACCAATAATCTTTACTTTTCCTACTGCTCGTGTATCGATAGCTTCTCTAGCCTCAGGCAGCGGCTTTGATATGTTAATATTTCTGAGTACCAAATTCTGCAGAGATCATATTAATGTTGTACATACAGAGTGGAGCTTTGCCTTAAAGTTGAATATTCAGATCGCTCGTTTCAAAAGAAATCACTCGAAGAAATGAAGCTTCTATTTACAGGAGTCGTCTGTGGTTTTTAATCATTAAAAAAATTCCACCCCCCCCCATACTTTCCTATTAATCGTCTCAGGCTTTTATTACATACCCATTCCCTTTTAATTCTACTCTAGGTTGCCATTTTAAAAGCAGAATAACCTGATTCCTGTTTGATTTTTTTTCTCTCTCTTTTCCCCTCTCTGTCTCTCTCTTTTTTTTTTTTTTTTGTGTATGTGTGTGGGGGGGGAGGCTTCTTTTTAAAATGCCCTCCAAGACCCCTTCCACACCCTTCTCTTTCCCACCTCTCGGACATGAAGTGTATGCAGGCTTGGTGCCCTCACCTCCATATATTTGGATTAAAAAGACAACACGGTGACATTTGGCCTGCATCGTTTTATGAAATCGAGATGGCAAACTCCAAAAAAAGCTCTTGTTTCGCTTTGTGATCATCCATCGTTCCTGCCCCAGGCTAATTTCAGAAGCTTAAATACTGCTATCGCCTCTGGGCCATGAAGAGAGAAGGGCCAACCTATCGGCAATAGCTCTTTTTCGATTGCCCTTGGCAACATAAAATACAAACTACTTTGAATCAAAACATTTTTAGGGAATTAATATGATCTGAACTCTGCACGTTTTAAGAGATCTTGAGTTTGTCAAATCGCTTAGAGGTGACTGACATCCGAATGCATTAGTGCCTGGCTAGGAACAACCCTCAGATCTGATTTGATTAAAAAAAAATAAAATAAAAAGGAAGAAAAAAAAAAGAAGAAAAAAAAAAAGGAAAGAAAAAACTACCCTCTTCTTAAAAGCTCAAGCATCAGTCACCATCAAGTATGCCAATAAAATCCGGGCAAAGACGCTCCCCTTTCTCGCCCCTGCCTTTTATGTACTTAGTAGTGGCATCGTCTCATTTGAAAGGCGCTCATTAAGCTTTGATCCTCTCCCCAGCCCTAATCTTAATTTGTGACACTCCAAACTGCCCGTCTGATGACTCAGTCATTACGGGCCAGACTTTAGGCGAGAGGTTGAAGGAGACGGGTGAAGGCAGGGGCTGAGGGCTTTGCACTTCTTCCCCTGCTATTTTGTGTGCAGATAAAAGGGAGAAAATAGGGTGCTGAGGCAGCCTCCCTCTCTCCCCCCCCGCCCCAGCCCCGAAGGGTGCCTTAAGGACCCCCTTCCCAAGAGCAGCTCTTGGCAGCTCCAGGCGGTGAAACTGGGCTCGGTGCTGACCCCTCTTCCCTTCCTCAACCCGAAGCCTTCCGAGCGCAGGGCACATCCCCTCCTTGTGTCCCCTTTGTTGTCCTCTTCCTCCTTCTTACTGGCTCTTCTGAACCTTACAAGAGCCTCGGGACTCTTGTAATAGCCCATCATTGTGTTCACATCCTAATGCAGTGTCATTAGCACTGTTGTCTTTTTCTGTCCTTTTCTATTCCAAGGGCCCATTTAAATCGCATTAAAATCCTAAATAGCTGGGTTAATTAGTGGCTCTCGCGGCTCCAGCTGAGATAGTCTCCAGCCGACTAAAGCCAAACCGGTCGGTGACTTTCAGCTCTCCAGGAGTTTCGGCAGAGAAGGGAGAGGAGCTGGCTCTTTTAGGTCTTGACACCATTAAGAGCTTTAGATGTTTGGAGAGGAGATGTGAGGTTGGGGTTTGGGTGCTTTTTTTTGTTTGTTTGAGGGTTTGTTTGGGTTTGTTTTGATTATTCTGTGTGGTTTTGTTTAGTTGGATTTTTTTTAATTTGTTTTCCCTGCTCATCTTCAAAGAGATATTTTCTGGCTGTGCACGAAAGGGCATCGGAAAGCCCCATGGGTAGGGATCTCACCTGCTTTGAGAGTCTGTGCTGCTCCCCTCTCTTGCTGGGTTAGAGGTTGTGTATTTTGTGTTTTCTGTCTCCCTTTCCTCCAGTCTCCAGCAGAGATTTCGGAGTCATACATACACGGGATGGACATCACTCAGAGCAGCACCCAGCATCCCGCAAACTCAGGCATACCCCCAGGGATCTAAATGTGTAGAAGGACAACATACGTGGTCACACAACATGCATACAACACACACACACAACACATACAGTCTGCCGGTGCCCCCTACGGGGAGCACAGCTCCCCTCCTCCAACATCTCTCACTCTGCCCCACTCAGAACTCACTCATGGCACACCACAGGCTGGGCTGCAAACCCTCACCACCCCTTCACACACACAACCCACACTGTCCACAGCCTGCCCTAGCCTTCATCTGGCAGCTCCATGGGCTCACACAACCTGTCAGGTAACACACAGCTTTTTTCCCAAAACGGTACTGCAGAGAGGGCCCAAAGATACCTTGAAAAGTGCTGATGAGTTCTTCTGGCTTGTGCCTAGGAAAGAGGAATGAAGCAGATGTCTTTTCTTTTGGCTTTGGTTTGGGTCCTATTCTTCACCTTAGGAGCTGTAAGAGTGGTCCTGTGTTAGTGCTGACACATCTTACTGACGGAGAGCTGTTCCAGGGTACAGAGATTTATACTCATAGACTCATAAAGGTTGGAAAAGACCTTTAAGATCATCAAGTCCAATTGTCAAGCCAATACCACTATGTCCACTAAACTATGTCCCAAAGTCCCACTCCTACATCCTTTTTACGTTCATACAGTCAGGATGATTTAACACCTTTTTGCATGTTCGTACAGTCTTTAAAGTTAAGTTTCTGTAATAATCCCCCTTATTTATAATATTCTGGTTCCCACCATAATACTTTGCTTCTCTCAAGCTATTTTTTTAAACATAGTTTAAACTTAAAACTCTCAGCACTCTTAACAAACTTTAAAATGCTGTGTAGTTAAGAGGCTGTGTAGTCTTAAAATCTGCTGATCATTCCCTCTGAAACTTCTTGTTCATATATATATATATAAAATGTATCATGCATGCAAGGTTGTCTGTCTTTCCTTAGCATCAATGTTGTGATGAGGGACATTATCTCAGAATTGTTTATGCTCATGGAAGGAGCTGGTTTATGTGACTACTTATGTGATACGAAGTCTGTTAACTTAAGGGAAACCAAAAGAATAACTGGGAAAAAAAGCAGTCCTTACTATTTTTCCTGACAAATGTAGATTAGTTTTAGAATTTGGAATATTCAGTTACTGAGATTAATGACAGGGTCATGTAAGGATAACTTGGAGAACATTTAAAATTGCTTACAGATCTTTGAAAACTGAACATGGGATTAAATAATACTGACAAACTCTATACAGTAAACTGATTTCTTAGATTTTCTCCTTGCTAGGAAAAAAAAAAGCTGAGGAGAGCCAGATTTTTGTATCTTCATTTTCCAAAGTAAACTAGCCAGAAATTCAGAACAGAGCAGAAAATATACTATAAGCTGGGGATGCCTACTAACAGCACCTGTAGATATAAATAATAGACTAATAAAGAGCGTAGCACATTATTAATATTTTATATAAGATTAATCTGTAGGCACTCACGCATGCTTATGCTTAATAATGTACACAATCACATAAACATTCATATATCCTGAAAAACAAAATAAATAACACTTCTGCACTGTTGTCACAGTATTTCTATGCTGTTGTCACCAGTATATTATGATGTTTCCTTCCATAACTGCATGATATTTGTGGATTAATATATTGGAAAAAGGGACTAACTCTTCCTGAATGAATATAAAATACTCATTGTATTGCAGCTGCTATGGTTAACAAATAAGAAGTGACCTTGCAGAGTGTAAGGATGTGTGAATCGATACAAAACTGTAGACATGCATTTAAAAAAAATGTTTGTATTAAAAGTGTAAAAATCACCTAGTGACATCAACAGATATTTCTCTCTCTTATTCCTAATAAAGCAATAGCATTACTTGTGAAAAGCATGAAATACTTGAGTATATGGATTTTGTCAGTGAAAAGATGTACATATATTTAACTCTGAGGGCGTCAGGGAGACTTCAGCAGATGCCCAAGTGCTTAACTAAATCAGAATAAATCATCTCACTCCAGCCACTCTTTTGTCCTCTTCATCTATACAAAGGGAAACCTACAATCAAAACAGACCAAGCTCTTTTTGCATCATGCGTTATTGGGAGTTTCACTGTGTTGACAAGACTGTTGGGTTAAAGTATGGCTCTGTTTTTCTCCCTGCTGTCATATACACAACCCATCATCAGCTTGTGTTGGCATTTTGTACTGACTTGTGCTATTTGATGGGGAGACAGGAATAAGGAAGGGAAAATACTCTCCCGATGTTTGCTGTGACTACCTTTTGCAGTATCACATAGCTTAACTTTTGTTCATTCTAGGCTTGGGAAACAAAGCAAAAGCGTAGTTCACACAAAGGAGCACGTTGTGCTGAGCACGAATCAGTCAGCTAGAGAGAAAAGGATTTGGCCCCAAAAGTAAGCTAGCAAAATTGAACGTAGACTTTTGTTATTCATCGCCCTCAGACCCCTTGACTATAATCACAGAGTAGAACAGAATCATAGAATGCATTGGGTTGGAAAAGTCCTTTAAAGGTCATCTAGTCCGCCACCGCTGCAATGCCAGGGCATCTTCAACTAGGTCGGATTATATATAATCTTCTGAGGTGATTTGGTAGCTGAGCAGTTCAGTATACAGCAGTATTGAGCCTCAGGTCTTTCACCTAAATGTGGTCTGCTGTACAAAGTGTATCTCTTCCTCTCCTGTCTTTTTCCTGTTAAACAATCCTATTTGTTGAAATCAACATGAAGATAGAGGGTAAATATCATGAAGAAAGAAGTAATTGAATAGAGATGGATAAAAGAGAAGCTCTGAAGAAGGGTTCATGTGCCTGAAATCTTCCATTCTTGCTTGCTTTTTTTTTTCCCAAATCTATCAGTTTCTATACAAAAGATAGCCCTTCTTCATCTAAACCATTTGCTTGTGCCTTTAGACCTCTGTGGCTGTAAGAGCACAACCACCACCATTTACAGTCATTGGTAACACAGTATCTTATGGCAACAGATGATGTCAGACCAGACCACGCAATCACTTCCCTGTGCGAATAAACAGTTGTTCTAAAAAGAGTCTTTTTAGCATTCACAGGCCCTTTTCATGTGGTTCTCGGAGCACGAAATTGCTGAGGCAATCTGCTGGGTGATCCTACCAGTTATCTCACCTTCTGCCTGCTCTCATTTTCTTTTTCCTAGCCTTGCAGTAGGACTGATGGTAACCAGTCAGGGAGCAATAGCCACAGTTCTCCCTTCTTCATGTACTCTAGTAGGCACAATACTTTGCTGTGGTTTTGTGTGGGGCTCTTAATCTGATGAGCTGATGGTGTCTTACACATCCTGGCACCAGAAGCCAGACTGCGAAGTTTTCTAAAGCAAGTAAAAGCTGCTAAAAGGAATAGGGATCTCCAGGTTGAACTGCTAGACTCATGAAAGGCATTATTTCCTTTCTATTTTAGTGAACATTTTCTTCTGCTCCTTCAGCTGGTGTCTGTTAATATCCCATCTCTCAAATGCCCTGTTATGACAAGACCAGCTCAACAGTTGAACAAGGATTGACTTTTCCAATAGCACCCATAGCAGCATTGGGTTGACGGGAAAGAAAAGCTGGTTGTCATTGCTGCTGTTTAGTGCAACTTAAAACAAACCTTGTCTTCTTCCCATTGAGTTGCACTTCTTCACAATATCATTTATCCATTCTAACACATGATCAGAATACGGGGGAAGGCATACACTATACTGTGTGTGTTTGGCAAGAAACATAACCATTCATCTTCCAGTGTGATTGCACCTATACTTTCCTTTCTCTTTCCAGCAGTCTCCCTTTTGTTTACTGTCATCCTTTTTTTCTGTTTACCATCTGGTCTAAAGGCCAGAACTTCATTCATACCCTCTCCAACATGGTGCTTATGGTAGGAGAGCCGTGCCTTCAAAACTGCACACCATTTGTGACAAAAACATAGCTTCGTCTCGAAAGCAGCACACCACTGTCTCTGTGTCAATGAATAATTCATATAGGGAAATAATTATATGCAACAGATTTTACCTTCTTGTAATTTGCAACTTGTTCTCCATGTTTCTGGAAAGCAAATGTCTTAGACTTATTGGGTTTTTTTACTTTTAACCCATACCTGGCTTACCTGTAATTGTTTTGTTTAAGATCCTGTTGCATAGGCATGATATTTTTAAACATTTTAGACTGTAAGCAACCTTATACTAAATAGTAATGTGAAGAGTTCTAGTAAATTCTGGTTAGGGTAGGAGCAGCTGCAGGCTAACAGGTTTTTGGATTAAAGGAACAATTATTTATCTGGCATAAATGGTTCACATACTGGCTTAACCTGGCAAGCTGATAAACTTCAATATGACACTGATTTCACTACAGTCTCACTCATTATAAAATTTACAGACGTACTGAAGTAAATAAATATGTACACATTGCTACTGTTTTCTTGACACGTATATATGTACACGTGTGTATATGTATTGTGTGGCAGGAGATTACAAACAAACAAATGTACTCAGCGTTAACACTTTTCCGAAATGTACCTGACAGACCAAAAGTTTGAAAATGTTGACTGAAAATATGTATAGGTTTCTCTGCAGCCCTGCCTCAGATATGAAAAAAACCCAAACCAACAAACCCTCAAACTCAAGCACTAAAACAACAAAAACCCAAAAATATCTCAGGCATGTGGCACCAGATTTCTGTCTTTGAGCATATGAGCTAATTAATTTTATCTTTGAGCTGTGCAGAAATGTGCATAAGTGCCCTTGATGTGTCTATATGTTTGATGACGCATTATTAGTCTCTATAGTCTGTCTGAGAAGTGGACATTAATGTCTATCCCGTAGCATAATTAGAAAAGTCATAAAATATCCCGCTGTATTGAGTCAGGATCTTGCCCATCTGGGATTTATACCAAGAGATGTTCTTTTCTGGTTTTGCTGTCAGCACAAATGTTTAAATATACCTTCAAGAGCTGAAATATTTGGAAAGAAATTCTGTTTGCCTTATGTAAGCAAGCAATAGTCTGCCTTTAATGAAGTTTCACCCTTCAGTTCTATTCCGCTGTCTCTGCTAAAACTGGAATATACACAGTCACCCTAATTTTAAGAGGGATTACATGTGGAAGAAGATAAAGTGAAGGTGTTAGGATCTTGTATAAAGTCAGCTATTCTTTTCCTATTCTATTATTTTCTATTATTTGTTTTCTATTCACATTACAGAATTTAGCTTACAAACTAAAATTTTTAAGCATAATAAAGGGAGCTCTTGCAGTGCAAAAAGATTAGGGTGTTCACAGGAATGAAGAAATTATCATGGTCGTTTAAAAATGCAGTATCTTTCCTTTAAACAAGAATGATGGGCACGGATTCATTCTGCTATAAGAAGGACTTTATATCATCATCCTCACAGAAACCATCTGAATTCCTTCTAGTAGTGTATTGAATTATATGATATTTTATATCACTGTCATATGCAGCTCATTCTTTTTTTCTCATCTTTCCCCCAGGGAAGAATCGTGCATGCAGTGGGAAGATTTATTTCTTCCACAGACTTTTTTATTGTAGTCAGGTTGGAGAAGGCAGGTCATATAAAAGTGTTTTGCACTTGGTGATAAAATATGTGCTAGTCCTTAAGATTTTTTTTTCCTTGGGAGTTTGTACTATCTTCTTGGATCAGTTGCAAAGGAAGTTTTTTGTCTTGGTCTCTCACATATTAACTTTAAGTTAAAAGCTCAATTTTGCCTGAGGAGTTATTGGTCACAGACTTTATTGAAAGGTTTGGTTATCATTCAGCATTTTTAGACCCATGCCAAGCAATTGCCACTTTCAAGAAATAAACCGTTCCAGAACTAACCTGAGATAAACTGTAGCTCAATAAATTTCAATCATTAACATCAGCTGAGGATTTGACCTGACTTTAGAAGGAGTATATGGGAGTTCAAAGATGGAAAGCTGTTCTGGCTGCAGATCACTGAAAACCTATAGAGCTGTCGCATCTTTGTAATCCTAGCCACTGCTATGAGAGTTAAAATGAACATTTAGCATTAGAACTACTGTTCTAAATTTTTCACCAACTGCATTTTTAAAAATCCTGAATGATACATGAATCTGGTTCAATCTTATGTTGTTAATCATACCAGATACAAGACTGAAAAGACTGACAATATGTAATTTTTACTGAGTATGAAATCAAATGAGGCAGCCACAATGATCTGATTGTAAAGCTTATAAGATCTAATAGTTCACTTTTCCTTGACTGAAATTTCAATCCATTCATCTTCCTTAAAGCAACAATGAGATACAATATTTAAAAACCAAAAACAACACCCCAAAGCCAACCCAAAACCCCCAAAAAAGGCAACAACAAAAAACAAGTAAACAATAGAATTATTCTTCATTATTGAACTTGTCAAAACATGGAATATGAGGTTTTTCTCCCTCTAACAGTTCTTTTGATCTGTAGGTGGCACCTGCGTTGTTAACCCCACTGACCTGTTCTGCTCCGTACCTGGTCGCTTATCTCTACTCAGCTCCACTTCGAAGTACAAAGTCACCATTGCAGAGGTAAAGAGGCGCCTTTCACCACCAGAATGCCTCAACGCTTCCCTCTTAGGAGGTATTTTGAGAAGGTAAGTTGAAGGTGAGAATAACAAGTCCTAGAGAATGCTGTAAATTTTTGTAATTTTATTTTCCTCACTTCGCTGTCGTTCTCTTTTCCCACTTGGACAGGTGGTCACAGTTTGGGAAAACAGAAGGAGATGGATTGGGAGTGAAAATTTCTAGGGAATTTTTCAACAAATGAGAAAAAATGAAGATAGTGTTGGCATTTTTCACAGAAAGTTTACATTTTTTAGTGAACTGATTTTTTTTTTCACCCTTTCAGTTCAGTTACCTGTCAGAGATGGATAGGTGTCACTTTGCCTTGCTTTGAATGAAAAAAAAAATAAAAGACCCTCAGTGTGTGTGAAATTTCACCAGAGCTAGAACTCTGGCCTTTTGTTGAGGAATTATTTCAAAATAAATTGTTTCACCAAGTGTAGTTCCAGCCCTCACTCATTAAAAACCTAAAACATTAAGGTGTAGGGATGCCTTTTTCTCCCATTCCTGTTTGCCTGCCTTTTGAGTACAGAAAAGACAGACTTCACAGAATACAGTGGTTTTACTCTTCTCTTTGTGAGATACTGGAGGAGAAACAAGTAATTAGGTACAATTTTACCTCTGAACCTTCCCTGACCAGAGTAGACACCTGCAGAAAGCAGTAGCAGAGAGGCAGAAAGTGCCAGACCGTGCCTCACGTTGCAAGCAGAAAACAAGGAGGAACTGTAATTCAGCCAAGCGTATGTAAGTCGCGACGTCCCCGAGGCGTCAACTTAGATGGCATGAGCTACTTGAATGCCCTTTGATCAAAACTAGCTGGAAAGTCACAGGCTATTTCACTGCTGTCACTGAAGGCCACACGGATCCCTGTGCTTATACCGAAAGATATTTTAACCAACCTGTGTTGTTCTAAGATATGTAGTAGTTCAAGAGCTGACTTGAGCCATCTTGCAGAGTAAGAACTACAGATCATAAAAATTGTTTCAGTGGCATAAACTCTATTCAGCTGCCTCTGTAGGCATTGAAATCCAAAATCCATACCCACAAAATTTTTCCTTTGTTACTGCTTCACCTTGGAGAGTCCTTCAGCTAATAGTCATAGAAATATCCACTTTAAATACTTATACTGCTGGCTTCATCAATACCAATACAAGCTATTAAGAATGCAAGGGCATCAACCTGAACATGGGGACTCATTTCTCTCAAAATGTGAGAATCATGCCCATAAAGTTTTGACCCAGACCAAATAACACTCTTCCAGATCAACCCTGGGCATGGTTCAGGAGTTAGCAGAACATTTAGCCAGCAGTTTACATGTTTTACGAGGCAGAGAGTGTAAATGAAGATATTTGGTCAGGCTATTCCTGTAGATATCACAACTAGGTAACAGACTCGGGCATTGTGCAGTTGACCAGCAAAGATGTAGCAAAACCAAATCTGGTTCATGGTTTGCCTGAGACCTGGCAGGGTTGGTTTTGCATCCTGTCAGCAGTCATTGTCTAGGTATTTTCCCAACTAGCTTTTCTTCAGAATTAAGTGTTCTCAGATGATGTTTCCTGACATACAATGTGGTCAAAGTTGTGGTAACTCTTATGCATAAAAAGGACCATCCAAAGGGTGGCATTCCAAATTTGGTTCTGAAGGAACTTGAACCTCAAAACCTCTAGTTAGTCACGCTTAATACTCAGTGACTGCTTATTCCAAGCTGAGGGTCCCTCAGTCTCATCTGGGGCTAATTGAATATTTATTGGACAGACGCAAAGGTGTAATTGTAGTGATGACTCTATTATCTAATGACTAGGTCATTCATTTGGGTTGGGAGAAATGCAGGCTCCAGTCACTGCTTTGTTCAGTGTTTAAGCATTTTAACATTAGTTTTTCTCTGCCAGCTGGCTGCTGCATTCATCTAAAAAACACAGGTTAAAATTCCCTCAGGCTGAGTAAGAAATTGAACTTACATCTGCTGAATAAGTGGATATGTCATGATTGTTTCAAATATTGAGGTACTGCAGAAAAGCAGGTGTGAGCTGCACCAGGAACCATTTTATGATCACGAAGTGGCATAGCCATTTGGAATAGATAAACAGTGATGTCTGGGATTTTAGCTTCAGCATTTCCTGTTGCCTTATCCTTCTTCCTTGTAAGTACTGGGCTTTGTAGACTATATTTCTAAGTACTCAGGTCTCTACATGAATTATAGAAGGACAGCTAGAGCTGGGTTCCACAGACATCTCCATCTGAGTAGCCATCTCACTTCCTTTTATAGTCAGATGACAGAGATGGGTAAAGTATCTTTGTTCTAGATATCTCTTTAATATAATTTTAGAAGTGCATGTTTCTCTCTTGATTGACTTGGAAGCCTGGTGTCGCTAGATCAGATATAAGGGACTGCACTGTGGATATTTATATTCAGTCAATGCAATCCCAGGCTCGGTGCCCAAATCAGGACCATGGGCTCCACTAGGTGGAACGCTGTTTGAAGACCTGATGTCCCTGTGACAGACATTTAAAAGTCTAACTCTGTCAAAGGACCAACGTGAAAGACTTGCACAGGGCAAACAGGACATTAAGAATACATTAATGCAAGCATTACCTCACACATTTGTTAATATAGTGTGTACAATTTCTAGACTTACATTAACCTGGGGGGAAAAAGTGCAGAATAAAGATGAGTTTCTCTTTTCTACTGTTCTCTTGTGATAGAGCAAAATCCAAGAATGGAGGACGCTGCTTGCGAGAAAAATTAGACAGACTGGGACTGAATTTGCCCGCAGGAAGAAGAAAAGCAGCAAACGTCACACTCTTGACTTCCTTGGTAGAAGGTAGGGTTTAAAATATTGCAATGTAATATAAACATAATTTAAATATTTCCTTGTATACAACACTTTTCAGCCACAGTGTTAAATATCAAAACTTGTATTTTGTACAAGGAGAACTGACCTGGCTAAAGTCACAGACAGAATGAGCGTCAAAATGGAAGCTCATTCTGAGATGTCTTGGCTCCTAGCAAATGGTTTGGTGCTGCAGTTTCCTCAGCATTGATCTGTGCTTTCCGTGCTGGGATCTGACTTACAAATCGATGATCCAAGTGTACTTGTGAGAGAGATGAATGTCTTATACCAACTCTACAAGTAGGCTTGTTTATCCTCCTTTTTCTTCTAACTTGTGAATTTCCTGGAGCTGATCCAAAAATGTGATTTATTTTTTTCCCGTAAGAAAGCATAATATTTAGACAAGACTTTTCCCCCCACACATAAATGAATGAAATCTGTTTTCAGATAAATTCTAGACAGGCCCAGGAGATACTTTCCTGGCCTTTATTTGTTGTTTAAATACCATTCACCGAATACTGTCGGGCTCTTCAAACCTTCAGCTGGGAGATGCAGGTTCAAACCCCTCAGGCAAAGGGAAGAAACTCTACCTGAATCTCTTCTATGCTGGGTGAATCCACTAAGTACTCAGTTTGTTGTCTGGCTGTGAGTAGCAGCTCTGGGAATTTCAGATCCCTTCTCCTTGATGTTGAGAGCACTCAGCTCATCCTAAAGGTCAACACCTTTTAGGATCATAACCTAAAAGGTCCATACATATCTAGGCAAGTAGGCTAAGGTCTCAGCACATATTACCACAGAATCACAGAACTACAGAAAGGTTGAAGCTGGAAGGAACCTCTGGCTATCTTCTAGTCCAATCCTCCTGCTCAAAGCAGGGTCAATTAGAAGAGGTTGCTCAGGACCTTGTCTACTTGGGTTTTTAATATCTCAAAGGATGAAGAAATAGTGCTGAATCCACAACAGTGGATGTTTTTCAGCATCTAAGAGGGACTAAGATTCTCAGAGGCCACAGAGCACACAGAACTACATTGGGGCTGCTCTGAAATACAGGTGTGTCCATATCAAACCTGCTTGTAATAAAGACAAAACCATAATGGAGTTGCAGTCTTAGAAAAGGGAGTTTTCTCTGTCATTGTAGAGGAGTAAGGGCTGTTCTTACCCTCACAGTTCTTCATGTATCTTGGTTCTAAACAGGGAAGAACAAACAAAGCTCTGTGGCCAGCTACTCATTCATTACATGAGACTGAGAGTGAGGAAGCTCTCTTTTAACTGCTGGCCTGGGATGGATGGCAAAGTAGCTTTATTGTAAGTCAGAATTAGATTCTTTTTTGCCAGGGATGGAGCTGTGCTTGTCTCCCTGCCCTTTACTCACAGCCAATAGAAAATCTATTGTTAAGCCTATAATATTGCTTTTGTTCTAGGATTGTCTTAATGCGAGTCCTAAAGATATATACTGAGGAGACGGAGCTCACTTTGACAGATGCTTGTTTGCCTAGACATCCTAATCATGAATTTCGTCAGCTAGAATTTTTGGGAAAGGCACCACCATGTGTGTTAACATTACAACAGAAAACAGAACGAAGCTCATTTTCTGTCTATGTACCCAATCATTGGTCAGACTTGACAGTGCTCATTGAATTCTTTGTTGTTTAAGCTTTCCTCCTTTTCTACATATTACTTCCAAGTGGTACAAACTTGTAGCATGGTTTCCGCAAGAAAACCCATCCCTCAATGGCTCCTGCTGCCAGAGGAGGCCAAAATGGAAAAATAGGCTTATTCCAGGTTTTAGAGGAGGGAAAAACATTAAGAAAATAGCACTGGCTTTTTCTCTGTGATTTTAATATACAAATTGACATAATGATTTATTAATCTTAATAAATCCTGAATATCAGGTGCACTGTGTGAACTTCTCTTAAGGACCCAGGATTGTGTCATTCTTGGTTACATTAGATGTTCCTAAGTTTATTATTACTGAAGGTCCTCACAGTCTGCAATGTACTGAAGCCTTTAATATCTCTGTAAGGTAGGAATGTGCTGAACCTTTTGTATATCTGTTCGAGGTAAGAAAAGGGAAAATTAGTTGTACGGTGATTAAGTATATTGACCAAAGCCCTTTTGAAAGTCTCTGGCATGACTAAGCCTTCTTTTTCCCTAAATAGACTAAAATCATTGAGTTTTGGGGAGTACTGCTAAGTTCAACAGAGGAACTGCAGTGATTTTCTAGGCTGTGGTGGTCATGTAAGATCCAGACTTTATGAAAACTATTCTGTGGACCTTTGTTTCCTGCAAACCTTCTTCTTTCGGGGTTCAGCATGGTTACTAGGCGTTTACTGTTACTCTTGGTTTGGTTGGGTTGTATCTTTAGTGTCTTTGGTAGGGACTTCTGGAGCCCAGAGTAGGAATTGACAGATCAGTTCTGTTCTTTATGTTGTCAATACAAATCAGCACAATTTGTGGAAAGACAGACTGGGAGAATCATAGAACCACAGAATCACAAAATCACAAAATGTTAGGAGCTGGAAGGGACCTCGAAAGATCATCCAGTCCAACCCCCCCTGCCAGAGAAGGAACAACCTCAGCATTGCGAGATTCTTCACAGCAGCATGGGACATAGCTTTGTGCAACCTGTAGGTGAGGGATGCCCTCTAGTGCCTAGATTGGTTGAAGGGAAAGGCCATTTTTTTTAAGAGCAATAAAAGGATATTTCCTACATCTTAGCTAATACAATAAGGGCTCCTCCATTAAATAATAGCATTACCAAGACTAAGTCTTACTGCTGGCTCAAAGGAGTCAAAACTCTCCCCAGTAGGAGCAAGAAAGGATGTGAGAAGAAGGGACATGTCCCTGCCTGGTTGAACAAGTCACTTACAAGGGCAAAGACATAGCATGTTATTGCAGATGCAGGTAAAAGCAATGCATGGATGAATTTAAAACCAGATTATTTAACAAAAAAAGTCAGAAAAAGCACTTACAAATAAATCTAGAGTTTGTTTTCTTGTCAACTCTAAGACATTAAATTTACTAGATGTAGAATTGACTGCATCCACCATTTGAGGACCAAAATTATTGAGAAAAATAGGTCACCCTGCTATCAACTGTCACACTTCTCCCCCACCAGTCTTTGTTTAAATATCCTTCCACTTGTTCCTCCTCCCTTCTCACCCTACAAATAGGAAAAAAAAAAAAATTCTTCCACCTCCTGCTTGTCCCTCCTCCCCCTGGGTCACATTTCAGCTGGTTAGAGCATCCGGAGGAGGCAAAGCTGAGGAGAGAGTAGGAGGTTCAGATGCCAAGCGTCCCTCTCCTGGGACACAGCTTCTGCCTTCACTCTGCATAGGAGCATCTCTCAGTCTTGCTAAACCCAGGAGACACCCACGCTGCTCCTTGCACCTGCCCACAGAAGCTTGTCAAGGTATGTGGTCTGGTCTCTCCACTGAGGCTTTCTAGAGCAGTCTCTGCCAATTCAGCTTCAGCAACTGTCCTTTTCCATCATGCAAAGCTCTCTGGTCAATTGTCAAATTACATGGGAAGGGCAGTGCTGCCTATGGCTGCAAAGCCGTGTACTGGATTGAAACAGTCAACGATCCCCAACACCCGTCTTTGTCTCTGCAGGAGGAAAGAGCTGAGGATATTGTACATAGGAAACCTTAATTTTAGATTGAAATAAAGCAGCTGGCTATGAAAGCCAGAGGTTTTAGGGGCTTCTACCTTTAGTACCACTCCTCCTTGACATAAATAATACTTAGACAGAAGAAGGTAAATCTAAGGTGAAAGAAAAGAGGTCAGTTCATCCACATTTCCAACATTTCCACGTTTTTTCCTTAGAATAAATGTTTGTCCAAATTGTGATGTAGAAAAATAAAGAACCACTTTTGTGACATTTTGTATAAACTACTTTCTCCCACCAATGAGACTTATTTCCTACTGTGCAGTAACAGAAAGGACCTCTGTTGACAGTTTTCTATTTTTATTTAGAATTTGATTTCATAATTAAGAACACCCAGTCCTTATATCATATGGAAGTGCATGCTTATATGAATAAATATGCATAGTTATAATGTGCAGTCATAACATACATCAGCCTTCCATTTCCAATAAAAATAGAGATTTATAAGTGTATAAAATATATTTTTAAAATATATTTTAAACATTTATATATTTACAAACCACCATAGGTACATTTTTATCTACATTTTTACCTACCTATATCCACAAGCAGACAAGTAATTTTATCACTTTTTGCTCATGGTTTTATCTCTTCACATACAATTGGCATTCAATCACAATCCCAGCTCCATGTACAATTGACAAGATTTATACTTCTGTATAACTTTCTGAGATGATCAAAACAGTTTAGTATAATATCTCAGCTGTGGTAAATAATATACTCTATCTTTGGAAAGATAAGTTTTAATGACAATTCATATTTTCATTCCGTTTCTTTTTGTCATTAAGTAAAAACATACAAATTTTAGTCAGTTCATTGTTGACCATGTTATGTAAACACCTACATCTCATCACAGAAAGTTTTACTTTCTTGAAGAAACCAAGACTTTTCCAGTAGCTAAATGTTTCAATTGTTTGCTGACTAATTTGCTTGTACTGTTACTTGGCTCTGACTGGAACCAGGAAAGAGCTGTCTGGAGAATGGTAATTCTACCTGATGACAGCTTCAAAGGGTTTGACTTTTATCTTCTTTCCATGTTGGCATGAAAACAAATCTACCAAGTTTTTTAATGGAATTTGGTTGAAGAGCAAAATTTGGTGCTCTTCCACAAATGACTCACTCTTTAAGTCTTATTTAAGAAAGAGTAAAAGCATAGCTGAAATAGAAATTCTGAAGCACCTTTACAGAAATTCAGAATCTATGTCTTAAATTTGTATTTTTTCTCATCCATGAAGAAGTTTGGGATAGATGTTATAAATACAAAACTGACAGTCAGCTATATCACTGTTCATTCTGACTCACTGTTAACATACCACTAAAATCCATTTTAATTTCACTGAAAATTTTTTTATTTTTCCCAGAATCTGTAAACTAAGTGGAAACCATTTCTCCTTTCAACTCAGAGATAGTGGTTGCTTATTAATTTCTTATTCTTTTTAGGCATACTGGAAATCATGTTTAACAAAATCCAAATTATGAAGATTATTTTGATCTAAAACTTTTGCATGTAAAATTGGTTTAATCTGTGAGGGTTGTTGTTGACTGGTGTCAGCAAATTACTGTGTTCAGTTCTGGGCCCCTCACTAGAAGAAGGATGTTGAGATTCTGAAGCGTGTTCAGAGAAGAGCCACAAGGATGGTGAGGGGTCTGGAGAACAAGCCTGATGAGGAGCGGCTGAGGGCACTGGGGTTGTTTAGCCTGGAGAAGAGAAGGCTGAGGGGAGACCTCATCACCACCTACAACTACCTCAAGGGAGGTTGTAGAGAGGTGGGTGCTGGTCTCTTCTCCCAGGTGATGGGGGATAGAATAAGGGGAAACGGCACCAAGCTGTGTCAAGGGAGGTTCAGGTTAGAGATAAGGAGGAAGTTCTTTACTGAGAGGGTCGTCAGAAGCTGGAACAGGCTGCCCAGGGAGGTGGTGGAGTCACCATCCCTGGATGTGTTTAAAGAGCGGGTAGACGAGGTACTTAGTGATATGGTTTAGGGGGTAGACAGGAGCGGTTGGACGTGATGATCTCGGAGGTCTTTTCCAACCGAGCAATTCTGTGATTCTGTGAAATTCCTTGGGAGTAGTGTCTGTATTTTACTAGCACCTGAATCCAATTAAGTCAGATAAACACATAACAAAGTATTTGTTTGTGGAAATGAAAGGTATTTTTCTGGTAAAAACTGGTAGAAGGAGAGAAAATAAACTCTGAAATGGTAGAGAATAGAGGTCAGTCAGTGCATGGGGTCCTTTATGCCTCATGCTGCCCCTGGCACAGGACCACCACTCTCATGGAAGTTTCCATCTTCCTTGGCTTGGCCAGGTCTGTGCAGAGCAGAGTCAGTCTTGCTGGGGAGGGGACTCATCTCTACAAACTCAGCACCGCTACAAGGTTGTATCTGTCCTCTCATGTCTCATTGTATTTAATAAGGAGAAATCCGCACTTTTGGGTGGTTAACAATTAAATTAAATTAATAATTAAACATTTGATTATGTTGCTCAGAAAAGCTGCGAAATCTCCATGGTTGGAAATATTCAAGACTAGGCTTGGAAAGTCCACGAAGAACCTAATCTAAGACCATGTTTTCAACAGAAGATGATCTCCTGAGTTCCCTTCTAACCCAGACTTTTCTATAATTTCTCTGACCCACTTTTATTTTCTACTTTATCATGGGGTGATACATGCTTCAAGTGCTAGCTTGTCTCCCTTACTTGAAATTATTAGGTCACGTGTCGATAACTGACATTTAATCAGAGGAATTCCACTGCACATATACTCAAGGGGAAATGTTACAGGTCCTGCATCCCTCCTGACTGTTCACCTGGAGCATCAGCCTAGTCTCCAGAAAGACAGGGTCAAATGCCACCTCTCATGATAGAATTCAAATTCACAACTCTGAAAAAAAAGAAAAACAAAATTTAAAACCCACAACATCCTAACCCTAAATCTACTCTGGAGCACATCTCTCAGTCACTCATGCAGATGTGCTTCAACATACACTTCTGGTAGCTGACCTATTTCTACCTTCTGTGATGAGATGAGAGCAAGTGTCATCTGGAAGTGCCCATTTCCCACCAGGGAAAGACTAACTTGAGCACAGATGTTCACACTCCAGGCAGCTGTGTTTGATCAGATAAATCCCACACCAAGGTTGTCAGAGTCACAGCATGCAGGTCAGAGTGTTCAGTAAACCCTAAAATAAATTCCTGGGTTCTCTGAGCTAGTGGAAAGGGACAGGTTCTTCTAGAAGTATTTGGGACCCAGCATGGGGTTGGGTTACAGTGTCCTGTCTGTGTAGTGTGGTAGAGAGGTGCTCAGTGCCTGCCCTTATCCCAGACTTCTCATAAAGCCTAGCCAGGCCATGTACTCCCTTGCCTTGATGGCCTCACCTATAAAACAGCTACTATCATCTTCATTGTCATCCCTTTTTATTTTGTCTGTCCAATTTTGATTGCAATCTTTTTGGAAACAGGATTATTTCTTGTGCTCTACTTTGGGGTCTGCTCATCTTTAGTATGGGACACTTGTATTGCGCTGGCCTGCTTAACCCCTAAGCAAGTAAGTTGAAATGTATGTTATCCCCACTGAGTAGAAGGCTATTCTTCCTTTAGAGATAAAGAAGTAAAATATCAATGGCTGAATCTTAGCTCTTTAGGGTGATTTATTCCTACCTTCCACTAATTTCCATGCCTTAAGTATCAACAATGAAATGGGCTTACAAAACGAGCAGCTGCCCAATACTCACTAATGGCAGGGAAGGGAGCGAAACCCAAGGGTCTTGACTAGTATTTTCTCATGAGAGGAATAGCCTCACTATCTTCTGGCTAGCACCATCTGATGACTAAGCACGAGAAGGCCAAATGGGATGAAATCTGTAACTGAGATTGGGAATGAATGTCTACGAAATAATTTGTTATTATATGATTTTTTTTAAGAGTGTAATAAATTCTGTAAGCGTAAAATAATAAAAATAATAAACCTAAAAACTAACTGTCCATTTTGTTTACCCACAGGTGAAGCATTACATTTGGCCAGAGATTTCGGCTACACCTGTGAAACAGAATTCCCTGCCAAAGCAGTAGGAGAGCACATTGCCAGACAGCACATGGAACAGAAAGAGCAGACAGCAAGGAAAAAGATGATCCTAGCGACAAAGTAAGAAGGGAAGGGGAAACTAAAAAAGAAATCTGTCTGTCATGTCTCCATTTTGGATCTGGGGGCTGGAGGAGGGAAGAGTGGGAGTATGGAGCTGGAATTGTGGTGACTGCTATCACAACAGTGCTCACTGACATCAAGTGAGCACAATCCTCTTAAGAGATGCTGTAAGAGGAACATATTTACTGCAATGAAGGTTTAGTGGTTATGGTGTCCTTGCTTGCGGTTAAGGAGGCACATGCATCTTCTCAGATGCTTTGGTTTAATTGAGAGGAGGGGACATTACTACATGGTAAGATCTATAGAACATAAACTGGTTTTGTTTTCTGTTTGCGTGTGAGCAGGACATCAAAGCTTATACCAAAGTACTAGTTACTGTGGGATAATTAGTGCTAGTCTATTGAGGAAGAGCTGGTTTGCAGAGGGACAGATCCTCCCTGGATGGAAATTGCAAGTTCCCCTGAAGTCAAAGGTTCTGGAATGATGTACACCAACAGGGCAGCTTTGCTAAAGCCATTAGAGACACACAGAGACACTTGACTTCGCTCTAAATAAGCTGCTCACCTCCCTGGAGCAGTATCACATTAGGATAACATTTCATTTAGGTTAATTAGCCTTGATGAGGGAGGAATTAGCCTTCATGAGCCAGGGGAAACAGAAATAAATAGTCTACATGGAACAGCAGAGACCTACACTAGGTGTCAGGTATGTCTGCGTGGGGTAGCCTTGAATATACGCATACTCTTTCTGTGCTTATGGCAGTGTTACACAGTGAGGCTGCAGGAGAGCTGATGACAGAAACCCAAGCTCTCAAACCATCACCCCATTGCTGGAAATATTTCAGAATCATTCAGGCTGGGATATATCCAACAGAGAGGAATCACCCTGTGGTAGGAGAGAAGTCTGACCAGCAACAGGATTGTCCTTTTTATCCCAATGTCCTTCTGCTTTGTCTGTTTGTGGGAAACAGGATTCATGGCCTTGATGTTCCTCTTGTATTCAGAGCTCTTTGCCCTGAAGTTTACCGGGAGACACACACATTGAAACACCTCAGGCTTGTGAATCCTGTGAATACAGCCTGTGATCCTTCCCTGTGGTGCTAAGCAGAGCCCCATGTGGCACAGGAAGCACTTGCAAGTTGTGAAGGTGATGAGAAACCTCAGTCATCATGTTCCTAAGTCCCTTACAGGTTAAAAGTAATAATACAAGTGCAATATGATCTTATTCTTACCTACATCCACAATTGTTTTAAGGGACCAAGGGGTTTCAGAGGCAGGAGAATAAACCAGCTGGCAAGACTCCTAAGCTCCTTACAGGTTAAAAGTAATAACACAGGTGGAATACAATCTTATTCTTACCTACATCCACACTTGTTTTAAGGGACCAAGGGGTCTCAGAGGCAGGAGAATAAACCAGCTGGCAAGAACCAGCTCCTCTCTGCAAGTTGTGTCTCCTCATTGTTGTGCAGCTCATTAACAACCTGTCGCAGCTCCTCTCTGCAAGTTGTGTCTCATTGTTGTGCAGCTCATTAACAACCTGTCCCCCTTAAGATGAAAAAGCTGATCGTACTGCTGGGCAGCACAGCATAAACAAGAGTGAAGACTGTAAGTTGCCTCAGCTGGAGAACTTACTTTATCTATACAATGTTACTCAACCATAATGATAAAAATCTTCCCCCTTTTTTTCTAGCTCTAGTGAGAGATCACATTACTATAGGTTGTAATAATCACTGAGTAACTGTTCTGTCCTACCTCCAAAGGCTGTCCCATCAACAGACACATAAGAATCTCACTATCCTTTCTCCCCACTTAGTATCTAGTTTTTCACCCTTCTTTACTGCTGAAATAGGGAGTTATGGACATGCATTACTGCTAACCCCCATAAGCTTTGGGCTTGTAGTTTGTTATCCTGCACTTGTAAGGAAAAATAAAAGGTCTTTTTTCCTCCTTCCACCAGTTAAAAGCACAAGCAAATTGGTGAGATGGGTCTGTCGATAACACAAGGATAGGCCACGTCCTGCCGCAGTCAGAGTGCATGTAACAGGTTCAGATGGGTCAATGTGTGTGCTACTGCTGCCCTCTCCTGCCTGACAGGAGAACCGTGATTCACGGATCAGCCCTGTCTAGATACTACAGGAGACACAGGTCCATGACATCGTAATACTGGTACGGTGTTTTCCAGACATGCTTCATGTGTCCGATACTAAGCACTCAAGTAATTTGTCAGAAGTTTCAAATATTCACTAGGGGTTTATAAGCTCTAGGCCTGTAATTTCACAACTGCCCTGCCTCGTGCATTTGTGGGTTATGACACCAGGAAATGTGGTGGGTCGCTATGCTGCCACCAAAAATGACACTGAAATTCCAAGATGGTAAAATCACTCATTGCAAGCTTTGCTTATGGAAATAAATGGAATGTCATTGCTTGTGTGTGTTAACACTGATCATTCTGGGACAGAGCTAGAAGCCCATAGAAGTGTACATTTGGCAGAACTGGTGAGATCTTCCATATGTGGGGTCTTGAGACAAAATAAGGGGAAAGAACAAAATTATTTCCACTATTTATAGTATATAGATGAAATTCCACTCTGGATTTAGACATCCAACTTCAGTGACTTGATTCAGCTGCCCAGTGCTGCCATTTGAGATTAACTGGGTTATCCAGCTTGGTTACCAGCTGCTGCTTCAGAAGCACACAGGTCTCTTCTTGTTCCTGTATTGTATCTGCCAATTATTATGGAAGTCTTGGGTACCACATATCTATGTGTGGATAACTAAATAGAGCCCTTAATGTTTATAGTGCAGAGGTCTCTGGTGTCCAAGAAGAGGCTCCCAGTGTTATCAAGGGCATCAATACACTGTAGTCAAGCAGTCCACTCACCCTGAGCAGAAGTAGTTCAGATGCCATGCACAGGCTAAAGACTGCTGCAATAGATGCCAGCAGCCCTCTTTAAGTCATAGAGGTCACTAAGCTTGAGGTAACACTCTTTTTTCACTGCCCTGCTCAGCCCTACCTGTTTTGGGGCTCTGTTGATAGTAGTACAGTGAATTACATCAGGACCACTTTCTGGCACAGAACAAATCATATTAGTTGGATTAAACGACTTGATCTTCCAAAACTACCTCTTGGAAATAGTCCCTCATATTTGCAAACTCAAGGTCTGCCTAAGACAGTATTATTTGTTGCAATAAGATGGTGCCATAGCCTGTTCTAACAATTTGATGGTTTAGACAAGGAAGAATCAGAGCCTTGCCAGATTATTATCACAGGAAGAAAAGATGATTTGGCTCTGTAGCCAGTATATGGCACTGAACATAAGTGACAGGAAATGCAGAATGGGGGTGAGGCAATCTTTGGTTAAGAGTTGAAAGAATAAGGAAAAGGTAAACAATGGAAGAAGCCAGACTCCTATGATTCTTTTCTCTGCACTCACTTCCTTTGACTGAGTAAATGAATGTGTGGGCACAGCAGAACAAGATGCCTCAAAAAAAAGAAAAAAGGCTTAGTTATCATAGTTCTAGCCAAAGGGTTCTGCTATTGACCTGTTAACCATAGACTCTTTAGAAGGGCTTCAGGACACGTCTATACAACCACACAGAATTTAAAAAAAAAATAAAATAAAAATAAAAATCTGGGCCCCGATTTTAGAGGGTCTTTAATCATGGGTTAGTTCACCTTGCAGAGGTGTGGGAGATCCTGAATAGCTTTACAACAGGGGACAGAACCTCATCAGGGTGCAGCTAGGACATATGCAGAATGGCTGAAGGCCACGTACTAATTGCATCTGATGAAGGGGTGTGCTGTCCTACAGGAAACATCACAGAGTATCACAACTCAAAGCCTTCCACATGACACAGAGGGACAGATACATGCACATTTACACAGACCAAAACAGAATAGTGGGAATAACAATTTTATTGTGGGGTTTCTTACTACCAGTACAGAATAATCAACATCTGACTCACGACACTATATGCTCAACTTGCTAGTTTTCTGAAAAATAGCTCTGAGACTGAACACACAGACCCTGCTGAGCACCCCTCTGATATCTGATCTTTGGATGCCTAGTAACTCTGCCACACTTGGAATACATCAGACTCATGGGCAGGCATTTGCCCCACTCCTGTACTGATCACAGGGCATTTAATTTGGCCACTGCTAGGGATAGGATCATGGACTAGATGGGCTCTTGTTCAGATCCAGTACAGAATGTTTTCTCTTTTCTTTGTTATCTACTGGAAACTCTGACCATCTTTAACAAATCGTTAGGTGCCTCCTTTGCAGGAGTGACCAGGACTCCTGTTTTAATTAATCTGTGGTCCCTAAAACAGCATAACTATTTTTCATTGTTTTTTTCAATGTCACGGTCCAACTCAGCAAATAACTGTCAGCCCCCTCCCTGTCACTACCCCAGGTGATGTTTTTTTGGTAGTGGAGGCTCTGAGATACCACTTTGCCTAGAAATCCCCTTGAAAAAAGTAGGTTACTGCCTTTTACAGGTTTTCATGTATAATAAAAAAGTTTTTTCTTTTCTTTCAATCTGCCAGCACTTAGTAAAGACTTTTGACATGTGAAGATAGAAGGGAACTTAATTGCACACTTGGTTCTGACACTTTCCTTTGTCAAAATACAAGAACTTTTAAGATGAACTTTTTCAACAGGTAGAAAGTAGAGGTTGGAGGAAGGAGAGAGGAGCAGTGCTGACAGGGCCGACTGGGGATAGTAGATTGTTTAGAAGCCAAAATGACTGACTGTTTTCAGTTGTTGAAAGGAACTGTTTTTCCTCTAAGGACCCGATTCATTAAAACTGTATGCTGCATTTACATACATTTCTGCTGAATACTTCTCTTTGCCTGAAAGGCTAAGATGATGCTGTCTTTTCAAGCAGTCAGTGTCTAGGTCCGTACAGATGACAAGCATTTACAGCAATCAGGCTTGGATGAAGTCCAGCAGCACAGCAGGAAATAGTTTTCTGCATGTCCTCTCCTTTTAGTCAGGAGAGAGCTGTGGTATCCAAAGTCTATGTCCAAAACTTGCAGGACAACAGTGATATAAAGGGTAAAAACGGGTTAATATAGTTCCCTTGCTTTTTACTGGGCAATGAAGGACCTTCTAAAGACCAAGAAGATTACTTTACCCAATTATTTTCCATTATGCCTCTGTCCCAATGGTCAAGAGTGACAAGGTGGTAATGAAAAACTTGAACTTTATGTAGGACTGGATGTGCAAAGAGTCTTCTAACAGAAATCATGGACCACAGAGATGCTCTGTCATATTAGAAACCGTTCTCAGGGACAGTGATTGCATCTGTGCTAACAGAGTAAACCATGCACACACTGAGTCATCATATTGCAATTGTCCATATTATTAAAATGTTAGAATGGCTTCTTGAACTCTCCCCGTTATCTTCTGGGCATGTTTTGGGAGACAGCCCACACCAGGGTCCATTTTCAGGAAGACAAGCTGTTTGAGAAGCTAGAAGTGCATAACTAAGCAGCCCTTATCAGATGGTGACAATTTGCGTGAGGATATGAGAATGACCCCTGACACTGCTTACTTTACTCAGTGGCACTGTTTACTGTATTACATGTATTCACTGTGACCAACATTGGCTCCTACTGAGTGTCAGGCTAGCATCTGGGAACCTAACTGAGTGTCCTGACACTCTGGTGGGCATCATGACCTCCTGACCTCTCATTAAATGCCAGATTTCCAGTACAGTCAGTGCAGAATGGTACGCTCGTTTGGAGAAGTCCTGAGAAAGAGATTGAGGCACCTCTTCTTTTTTTTTAATTAACTATCATAAACGAATTGAAAGTAAGTAATGTCTTTATACATCCACAGTCCAGATAGTACTCTTCTGAAGGCATGCACTAAATGAACCTGGTTTGCTTTCTTCTTTTACAAAGTACATTGGTAGAATATTCCTAGACTTATTTGCCCAATACAACGATGTCACAAGAATGACAAGAATTTATTTTCAGATCTCTCCTAGTGTTAAGTCCTATATAGGGGTATACCAGGAGATATTTTTAACCCTCAAGTGCTGAGGCAGCCTCAGAAGCCTGAGGGAAGACCTGAGAAGGATATGGACGACAGCAAGCCCATCCGTTCTTTCCAAAGATGTTGTGTTACTATGCAGATGGGAGACCAGGCAAGACAGAGCCTGAATTCCCTTTACAAGGTGCCGAACTGGGGTCCCAGGTCCTACCTACTGAAAGTGTGTGTTGCCCAGGAAACCATCATCAAGAAAAAGTGGAGATGATGAGATTTGCCTCACTTGCCAGTCTGTTGTGTAGGCACTGACAGCTGAGTTCCTCCTACAGTCACTAGCGAGAAAGAGGCACTGTTAGGATGCAAGTCCTCTGGACTGCTATAGACATCTACTTTAGGTTGCCTGATAACATTGGAGAAATGTAAAACAATTTAATGAATGTTTCAATAAGAAATTTAAATACTGCCACTGGAATGAATTCTCCATCTGGGCAGACCTGTGGGAGAGGTCTTAGTTGAGAATCCACCACTTCTTCTGCACCAGACTCTACAAGGAAGCAGAGTATGGACACAAAATGGAAACTAGGAGAGCAAAGGCAGCATTTTCCTTCACAACTCCTAAGTCCTCCATTTGTCTTAGGAGTTGGTGGTCACAAGGACAAGGCCAAAATAGCCAAGACTTCTGTTTGCAGATAAATGAATGACACAAGCAAATGAACAAGTAGTGAGGTATTTACACAAAGTCTTCAGGCATATTCAAACACTAGTTCATCATTTTCTTTAACCGTAACCCTTTCTTCTAATGTAGATGAGCTAAGCCAGACTTAACACTGCCAAACTGGGTCCAATTCAGGAGAGAAATCGCATTTTAAAATGTCATTGTTAATAAGATTCCCGAGGAGAACTAGTCATGTTCAAGAGATTCTGTATGTTGCTGGCCCTGAGAATTTGGGGCAGAAAGTCAAGAGGGGGATTCATTTGCCTTTAGTTTCTTTAACAGTGCCTCTGCCAAGCATTTCTGTTACAAATGAGATCACTCAGGATAAGGTGACAGCATTACAAGAATCAATTTTATAGAAAGGATTACACATGTCTTATTTAAGGATTTCCACTTTCATTTTAGACAAATATGTAAAGAATTCCAAGACCTTCTAAGTCAAGACAGATCACCCCTCGGATCCTCCAGACCGACTCCAATATTAGACCTCGACATCCAGAGACATTTAACACATTTCAGGTATGATTTTGACTCAGAAATTATTAACTAAAATCCATAATTTTGTGAAAGACTAAATACGATATTATAATGGTATTTGTTCCCTTATCTAGAAGACTATAACGTTCATACATTACTGTACCTGTTCATACATCATACTGTACCTGTGCTTGTTAAAAGCTCATGTTTGCCCAGCAATGTAGTTCAGGTTAGTTGCATTCACCCTGCTTCTAAGACCACAGGCTGAGTTTGAATAAGCCATTTTCTACATCTGCTGGCCAAATCTTCCCATCTGGCCAGAAAGTTGCCTTGCTCTAAATGTGAGCAAAATCATAAGCCAACCAACAAAGAGAATGGTCCAGAAATGTAGAAACTCAAGTTCAAAGCCAAAATGACAATACTGATAAATCAAAGTAGCAATTAAAAAAATGCAATTAGGCAGCATCTTTACCAATTAACTAAATAGTTCCAGAGCCTTCTTTATGCTACTGAGACCATTTGACATTATCTTACCATGACCATACTACTAACACTTTGACCTTCAAAGCAGACTGGCCTCAAAGCAGACTACCTACTGGAACCGTCTCACTGCAGTCAACACCCTGGAATATATTTAGACTCAGTTTCTCGGCCCATGCTCTAGCAATATTTACTTTACTGGTGTAGACAGCCTAAGATGATTTTATGAAGACAAGGACCCATGGTGCATGTACACCAAGTCCAAACTTCATCAGGATTTTATGCAAGTTATGGATAAAAGTGTATAGAAAGTTTGAGATCAGAAAGATTTATTAGACCAGGAATTGATGTGCCATTTCACGTTTTTGCTTTAGGCTATGTGCTAGATACTATCAAGAGTGAGCTGGGAATTTTCAGAGGGCCACTTTGAAATAGTGAGGTCATCTAAGACGTTTATCAAAGATAAGCGTGAGGAAACATCCTAGAGATGCTTCTTTCTTTGCTCGGACCAAAGAGGGAAATACATGACTTGCTGAGGCTACAGATTTATTTTTTTTTTTATAGCCATTAGCTGGTATCTGCAAAAATCAACATGTAAAGAATTGTTTCAAAGAGCTGGTGACAGACCAAACAGATTTGTTAGTCCTGTAAAGCCTCAGAATGAGGTTGCACGTTCTTTAGCACAGCCAGCTATGCCACTCTTCCTTCATTGGCTGTGCAGACTTTTGTGCCCCAACATCTCAACATCTTTTAGTTAGCAAGATTCTGATAAAGCATGAAGCACCTACCATGCCCGGTTCACAAATGTGCACGTTCCTGTTTATGCTTCCACATTACTTGTGTGCATCCTATACATGGACAAACACATCTAGACAAACACCACTTCTATTCTCATGCAGTGATGCACACACATATGTATACCACCTATGTCTAGGTATAATTTCTCTTATACACACACACACATACACTCTCCAAAATGCCTGACTACACTTGCACACCAAGGAAGACATACTTATTTATACGGGATACTCATAGATGGATTTTAATGGGCTACCTAGGCTTGTGGAAAAATAAATAATTCCTCATTACATGCACACAAAGTAAACGTGAAACAAGGCAACTAATCCCCAGGGATTCTTGTCTTTAAAGAAGAAATAGCAGTCAGGATAAAATGCTGAAGACTTCAGCTACAAAAGCTGTCAACCGGTACAGCTCCCACCCTTCTTTCTTTGCTTCACTTCAGAAGATTAGTGTACAAAGCTTCTGTAGGCAGCTTCTGGATCATTCAGTGCTTTCTTTCATGCCTGCTGTAGGCAATAAATGTTGGACTGAAGATAGGCACCCAGAAGAGCACAGGTCTCGATCCTACACAGATGCTTCCTTGGGCTTGAATCAGACAGCATTCTCTGATGTCTGTGCTTGGAGAATGATGAGTGCTGCCAGACCCAGAGGCTGAGCTGAGACCATGTTCCTTTTCCATCTACTGTAGAGCAGATGAGGTCAGATTCAGCTTCTGACCCAGACTTCTAACCCTATTCATCTATGTGTTGGTGCTTCCATTTCAGCCAGGTGTATAACTTCTGCTGTAGTCTCTAGAAATCTCATCTGTAAACTCCATGAAGTCTGCATTACAATTAAACAGGCTTAACATAGACATCTACATTAGTGTGACTTCAATTTCTCTCTGAACTCTGTTGACTGAACAGTCTGGTATCGATCTCCAGCTGAATGGGAACTCAGCCAGCCAGTACATGCTAGAGACTTGCATTGTAAATATCTAAATCTAGTGTAGAGAAAAAAAATCCCTTCCTCTAAATCTGACAGCCTTCACAGCTAGGTTATCTGAACCACTTCTACCACTACCTAGTACATGCCTAATGCTAAGAATCAAACATTCAAAGTACAGTGGCCTCCACATCTCTGATCATAGGTTCCACCTAAGATCAGATTTCCAAAAGTACAGATTTTCATTTATTACAATGAAATGAACACAATTATCATGTGTCTATATCTATAGATAAAGAAATTTGCAACTGTATCCCAGGGAAGGATTTGGCCTTAGTTCCATACTCATTGTCAAATACTCTGATGACATCTACAGTAGTAAGTCTAAAATTGGACTGTCTGGATAAGTGATTGGCTCTGATTCTACACATGAATTTAATGTTATTTATGATCAAACCACCAAAGAGCTATTGGTGTTCTACAAATACATCTTGCAGAGGAGAAATACATCTGGAGCAGTGACTCCAGATAGTCATCGCAAAGTTTATATCATGCTTTTTCAATCTTTATTTCTATCTGTATTGCAGAAGTGTGAGCTTTCTCACAATAAGTTCTCTGTCTCTATGCTGTATAAAACTCTAGATTGGGATGCAGCCAAAATATTATGTTTGCCAAGGACAAGCACAGTCTTTCACTGGAATCTCTGACAAGGTTTTGTGGATGTTTTTAGCACGTGTGTATATATGCTTATGCATATGATGTCAGAAAGTCAAAGAGATATTTTTATGACCAGAAAAATTCAGAGGACTCACAGAAATCTTTATTATTAGAACAATTTCTAAGATAATGAAGGATTTTTAAAAAAAACTATAATATCTGTTACCTACAGCAGAATCAGACCTCCAGTACCTTGGGGTAAAAGAGAATTTTCTTCAAGAATAAATTATCCTACAGCTAGTACGTCTATAGTTATGTGCTCCCCTTGCTTGCAGTGTTACTTGCTCAATGTTAATAATTAAGACCAGGGTTCACAGATTGGAAAAGGTCAGATCAAAGCAGTGTTTCCGCTTCCTCTGTTTTAAATCTTCCAGCCCACTCTTCTCTCTGAAGTTTCTCCACTGAGTCCCAGTTCATCAAGATCTGTTAACATGTGTCCAACCCAAAGTACAGGATAGCCTCCATGAACATATCAGAATCGCTGGGTTTGCTCAAACTCCAAACTCAAAGTTCATACAAAGCGTAAAACAGGGAAAATCTTCAAAAAGAGTTGCCAGTGAGCCTGAAAACTGCTGAGTTTTGCACAACTTTACCAGATATACAAAAACAAACCCAGACACTCTTCTACACACTCAGTACAACCATGTTTGTGCAGCTGCTCTTTGAGATGTCCATCTGACCTGAATACAAAAAATTCAGTGCTGCATGAGGAAAGATTTCTCAACATTGTTTGATTTAGAATAGACAATTCCATAGATCCTTACATTTGTAAAGCAACTATCATGCAATACCTGAGCCAGGGTAGTATTACATACGCTTTATTCTGGATTTTTCCCTTTTCATCTGAATATTTTGAAATATCTTACTGCAGAGAAATTATATTTATATTAGTAACTAATAGTAGAGTCAGGACACAGCCATGTACTGACTGCTTTTTTGCAGAAATCCTGAAGTTTTATTGTCGAAGAAAGAAAGAAAGAAAGGAAGGAAGGAAGAAAGAAAATATTTAGATAAACCTTAGTTTCTTTTCAAATGCCTTCTATTATTTACAATTCAGAAGTTCTTCTTCCATAAACCCCACAAAAGACCCCATGTGAGACTTCTGTGTACATGTGCATGTGTCTCTATGTGCAAGAGGGAAAAGCTGGCTTTTTAATTTCTCCTGAACTTAAACAACATTCAAATTCCAATGATGTCAGTAAAGCTGAGATTTCATCTTTATTTTCAGGGCAGAAAGGTTATACAAATCTCTCTTCAGCATTGTAAGTTAGTTGGTCTGGGATTCAGAAGAGGTAAAAGCGCCTCGTTTCATGCTCTGTGAGGGAGACCGTGTTCAATTATCCAAGTGATTAGAGCAAAAAAGGGGAGTGGAATAGTCAGAGAAAGCAAAAAGATGGATGTAAACAAAACACATACATAAGGCTTTGAGAATAATTCACTATAGAAAAGCTTGAAAATGCTGAACCAGAGTAATCCTGACCTACAACAGATGAAGACAATAATGCGAAGAGACGCAGGAGCTCTGAGACACCCACTCAGAGACGATATGGTGCAGGCAGTTGTGATGGAAAACAGTGAAGCCTTGGATAACCCAAAACACCCATAATCCTGCCACTAACTCAGCAGAGCTGAATGGTGACATTGCAGGCCAACAGTTTCTTCTGCTGAAGCTGGAACAATGCTCACCAGCACAAGTCCCATTTTTTTTTTCCTGATAATGGTGTGCAGGTATATCTTGACTGTAAAAAAGCATGTCAGTATGGGAAATGGTTTGGATTAATTTGTATATCACCCATCTCTCTGGTAGTTTTGAACTTCCCAAACATTTAATGCATTCAACCCTCTCCAGATCAGAGAATCAAAGCAGATGAACCAATCCCTTTCAGTTGCATAGATCCCTGCAGTAAAGAAGAGAAATGCTTCTGTCACATTTCAGAGAAAGAATGGAGACATGTAGAAATTAATATCCTGCAAAATATATGTGAAAACTAATCTATTAAGCTGTGTGGGTATGGCCCTGGACACTGGAACACAATTGTCTGTAATGTTTGATTGCTACCGTGGTTCCTTTGTATGTATTTCACACACACAGAATCACACACAGAATCGCTCGGTTGGAAAAGACTTCTGAGATCATCATGTCCAACCGTTCCTGTCTACCCACTAAACCATATCCTTAAGTACCTCATCTACCCGCTTTTTAAATACATCCAGGGATGGTGACTCCACCACCTCCCTGGGCAGTCTGTTCCAGCTTCATTTCTTTGTACTCTTTTAGTCCAAAACGATTCCCAGGCACAAATCGGTCTTATCTCAGTCAAGAGAAAGTTCTCACCTGGAAGCTTAGATATGACTGCTACTTTGCAGGTTGAAGTGTTTGAATAATGGAGATGAGGCCAGGCTACTCTAAATCATGCATGATCAGAGAGGGAGCCTGAGGAACTCTTCACTTTGCTAGTGCAGGTCTAGATGACTAAAGGCATCCTCTAGCTTCAGGTTAAGAACCTTAGGGTGATTTACCTGTCTGGTGAATCTAGGCATCTAGGGTCATTTTAGGTGTATAAGGACACACTATCTCACATTCATCTGCCACTCCTTCAGTTCAAGGATTTTTTGGTGAGTCCTGCATCACATCTACCAACCTTACAGATACTTTAAATGTCCCATGGCATCTCTGGTACTATGGGTGAATCTGTGTTCAGTTTCCATCCTTCCTCTTGAAGTTGTTCCCTTTTGCAGAGGAAAATTTAAGGCTGGACTGAGGATGAGAGTGCATGAGTATCATTATCTAATGTAGTGGCTTCTGCATTAAACCAAAGCTAACTTCTTCATCTAGGATCCTGCTTTATTAATTTCACACTTAAGTCTGTTGATAAAGTATCAAACTAGCCTTCAAACTAAGGATCAGAATTTAGGACATTCCTCAAACTGGACAAAATGTCCAACACTAAGTTAGTATTTTTCTTCATTTTAAACCCTCCCTCTCTCCTGTTGAATGAAGAGAGTATGTATATACTTCCCTCTTCCATTCCACTGTTATATCTGAGCTTCCCAGAGATTCAGCTGGGAACCCAAAAGTCACACTGGCATATGTCTTCTTGTCTTTGCCTTTATAACCTGTCCTTGCATCAAAAAAAGCTTTGATTTTTATTTTTTTTTAATTTTGGGCAGAAGTCTTTTTTTAGCTTCCCAAAATCACATGAAAACTAGAGTAACCAGAAAACGTACCAAAAATTACCCACATTCTGTGCTGGGTAAAAAAACACAACACAAAAATCTTACAAGAAGAAGACTTGCTGAGATTATACTCGAGATCTGTGTATGTTTCTTGGCTTACACATACAGACTCCCTGACCTTCTTAGACAGCCTCTTAGTCTCACTTTTTTCACTTGTAAAATTTGGTATAGACAAAAAAAACTTGTAAAATTGGTTAAAGACTTCAATGTCTGCATTTGGGACACTTGTGTCTGTAAGAATCTCTAGTATTTGGAAAGTTGAGATAGCCTACTAATGTCATCCACCATATAGGCAAAGATGAATATGTACTGATTACAGAAGTTATAATCCTTTAACTTCACGGTTACATTTCATCAAGATGCAAAAACACATCCAGATCATCTATCTTATGTATAAAAGATAAAGACAACAAAACAGCAAAGGGAAAACTACTTTCTTACAAGTGACACTTCTTTCAGTGCAGAAAACTTATAAAAACAGACAAAAAATAATAGACTCAGAATACTAGCTCCATATAATGAAAGCAATCAGCATCCTCACAAATTATTCTGTGTTTTGCCTAGCCATCCAGCTGTTATAAAACACCCTTCCTATGAAACTGTTTGAGACAAGAGTTTTGTCGTTTAGCTACTCTCTGAGCTTGGAACTGTCAGCCTCCTGCAAGTGCCTGGCATCACACTGACAAGGTGACATGAAAAGTGACAGGCAAGAAACCGGAGGCTCAGACTTTTGGAGCAGCAAGAAAGTAAAATCCTTCTTCCTGAAGAGTAAAAGAGAGCAATGAAATGGATTTTGAAGCTCAACATGTTGGGTTTTTTTTTAATTGTAACAAAGAGCCAAGCTCAAAGCCTTACTGGTGTGTTGCCTTTACAGATGTGCTTACTCCCCTTATATATTGTTCTCTCTTTTTTTATGCATCTTTGCTTATCAAGAGGTAGAGCAGGTGCTGTCATAATTCCAGTCATCCTGATTAGCAGCAGCAGCCTTCTGTTTGGATGAACAAACTGGAAGAAGCCTGGTGAGCAAGGAAGTTTGTGGTGAAACACCTCTGGTGCCCTCTAGAGTTCCTTCATTTCCATGATCTCTTTCAGTCTGGCTTTAGATTCAGCTAGCTTAGAGGGATAGCGCTGGTTCCTGGTGCTGAGGTATTAGTAATCAACAAATTGTTCCTTTCTTTTTCTTTATTTTTTTCCCTTATTTTCCGTGGCTTTTTATTTACCAAAGGTATTAGAGTTCCTTCCTTTAGGATTATTCCATCCCTTTTCCAGAGATTCCCTTTTAGATATTTCCACAAGGATTCAATCACCTTCTCCTGCTCTGCTGATGAACAGAATCTTTTTGTAAGGGTGTGAATTTAAAACATTGCAAATTATTTTTATCATAAGTCATATGATACCATATTCCCTTAAAGTCAAAATTTATGGAGTCAAGAGAACAGATGAGAATGTTCTCTTTTCTTTATCCTCTTTATTAACAAATAAGATCCATGCTTAGCAAGGAAAGAGCAAATATATGCTCAGCAAGGATGGAAAAATCTTGGAGGGGCTTGATTTCCTTTTCAGTCCAGTGCTGAATATTTCTTAAAATCGTTAAGGCACTCTCATGTTTCCCTCCAAAAAAAGAAATACCATCATTTACAAGTTACTAGGTTACAAATTCACATTGTCCCTTGTCATCAGCATGTTTATAATGCCTACTTCTTGGTCTTTCTCATTTGCAGTGGGCAATGGGACTTCTCAGCTACATTAGCTGAGAAAAGTCTATGCATGTTAACAAGTTGAATGAGTCAGATATGTTTCTCTACCTTCTTGTGGGGCAGAGATTCGACTGTTAACTAAGCAAAAGGAGAAACTAAAGGAGCTGATGGTGCTGTGGGGGACAGGCTCACTCTTTTTCACTAGTAACCAGGTTCTGCAGGTAGTGATGGACAGCAAGTCCACTTTTCATCTACAGTTAGGCAGAAGCTTGTACAACTTTTTCTCATTCAAAAACAGCAAGTCACAGTGCTATCTAGTGTTTTATTCGGACAATACAATATGTCATGCTGGAAACATTTCTTGGCCAGCACCCAAGGGCTTCTGTGAGTGCTGTGAGCACCACAGTCTTGTGGCTTAACCATAGCCATGGTCTTGGATGTTTCAGATATGTTCTCCAGGCAGCTCTTCTAGTGTGGAAAATCAATCCTAAGGTCTAAATTATAGAGCTGAAATAAAATATTTTGGAAATATGGGGCATCACCATTAGCTCTCTCTTCTTAGCTACTCCATTGCTTTTACACAAGGTAAAAGGTTTTCCTATCTGCTTAGGAAAACATGTCCTTAATACTCTTGTTCAGTTATGAACAGGAAACAAGCCTGAAAGTCTACTTTACAAGGCAACCTTTGTATATGCTTTTTGCCACTCTAATCATATAGACTACCTATCCTTGTCAGATATACTGGTCATCTTCCAATGTTCACCTTGACTTTCAGTATAATTTGTGCCATGGTTAGGCCTACTAACCTTCTGAAGTAAAGTTATCACAATTCAATTATCTAGGCAACCTTCACAGGACAGATCTTGAAATCACCAGAAGCACCTCAAAGTCAGTACAAGCACGTCTAACTTAGGATGTTACTTGTATCAGTTAAGAGATTCTAAGCTCTTTCCACTTCCTTTACAGCCATCAAAAGACGTATCAGATCTTATTATTTATCATCTGCCATGTGTTGTTAAATTTGGATAATCATGAAGTGGGTTTCATGTTCTGCGAAAGTCCAAGCAATAAGTTCGAGCTTGCTTTTTCTCCATTATTATTGTTTTAAAGTATTTATTTTAAACGAGGGTGTAAACATTCAGTGCAGATGACCTATTTCCCCCCCACAGAGAGGGAATCTGTTTCTTTTGCTGCATGTCGGAATTTCACCAGCCTGAGGTATGGAGGAGTCCTTGAGGTAGTTGCCAAATGAGAGTCCAAGCCTTCAGGCACACTTTTCACTTTTAAGTAACGCCATCATTAAAACATGAGTAGACATAATTGCATCATAGTACTGGGTGGAATTGCAGACAGGCCTGGATGTCCTTAAGCATAAGGATTTATAATATATTGGCCTGATATTCATTGCCTTCTTTCTCCAGCTCTTCATGCACAGTATTAAAACCTGGGATTTTAGCCTTATCTCTTAGAACAATAACATTACTATTTTATAGGAGTTGCAATGAGATGTACTACAAAGCTGAGAACACCCAGAAGACTCCATTATTTATTATTTTAAGTCCAAATGAAAGTATTACAATGAAAGCAACTTGTTTCATAGGTGTGAACTATACCAAAAGTGAACTAACTTCAGTGGGAGCTCAATTAGTCTGAAAAATCAGGCAACTAAATGTGACTTTCAGGAAATACATTTGAATGCTTTGCCATTAATCTTCTGTCTGTCAAGTCTGATTTAAATGTAAAATCAGATTTTCTCCCTAACTTTAAACTTACTTTCATCAGCAAAGGGAAATAATTGAATTTTTTTCAGATTTTTCAAAGACTTTCACTTGAAGAGAAATAAAGTTCACCAGAATTAGAGCAAGGGGAATTACTGATAAAACTGTAAGGTGAAGTAGAAGATCTCTCTTGGTCTTTTTATAATCATTATATAAAGCGAGGCTAAAAAAATATACCCTCACAGGAGCATGACAAGGAGAACTGGTCAGAAATTTTCCATAAAATATTTTTTCTCAATAAGATTAATGGGAAAATTAATAGGCTCTGCATATCCCCATCTGTGGAAAAGAATATATTCTTCAGGAACTGAAAGTAGAATTACTATGAGAGACTGCAGCACTATTTCACTAAAAAAGTGTTGGCTTTTTAATAAGAAATACAATGCTATCTTGAAAAACACTGTCATATTTGAGGATTAGCGGTACTTAAGAGGCTAAACTGTAAAGGAGATAGAACCCTAACTCACCTCACAAATTCTTTTTCTTATGAACACTAGTTTTCAGACCAGACGTTTAAGATTCTTCTCAGGATAAAATACCCGTATCTAGGTGTTTCAATGTAAGCTGCATGTCTAAGCTTCCTATGTAGTCAGTGAAGATCTTGGACAAGATATAGCTGTGTAAACAGTACCATGCACCATCTTTTTAGATACTATTAGGTATGTCATCTGTCCATTGCTGCTTTAAAAGAGTGCTGCTCTGCTGTAAGCCCTCTGCATTACGTGTTCACCTGATGCAGATGTCATAGGACATCTCAGACAGTACTGAACACACTTATTTATTCAACTTGATGGAGCACTTAGTGTAGCCAGAAGACTGGTGTATCTCACCATAAAGGAGGTCTATTTCATGTCTTAAATAATTCTCCTGACTTCTCTGTACCGAATAAAGTCACCTAAATTTTGGCATCTAGTATCATAAGGGTAACCAACATCAAAACATCTAGAAACAAGGTGGACTGAAGTCCTATATCATATCCAGCAACTCTATGCAGATGTCTCAGATTCAATAGGACATCTCAAATCACTGTAGACTCTTAAACGTAGGAAATTACATTAAGTCCTCTTCAATTGTAGTGGGAGTTTAGGTCCTGTTGATTTATACACCTACTAGTAGGCACCTATGTTTATGTACCTGAATATCATCAGACTTTGTCCCATTCTGGTGTTCTCTACAGTCTTGTTCAGCATTTGAAAAGTAAAGTTTTCTGTCCTTGTTCTTAGCCCTATAGATAATTTCTGAGCCAATCTTTGTAATTTTTCACTCTAGTGTTGCCACTTTGCTCTTAAGAGTATATTGAGCTGTCATATGAACAGGATATTATTCTGTTTGATCAGGAGCTGAAAGGTTCAAAAAGAGGAGGCCAGAAGATGTATTTTCTCTTCAATTATTTGTTAAGCTTACTATTTTCAACTACTGGAAATGAATGCCTGCAGATATTGCCAACTTTTAAAATAGATAAATTGTATTCTTTTGCATACAAGATCATAAATAACTTTATCTATTTCTCAGTATAGTAAGTTCTCTAAATCAAGACCCAGAAGTTCACACAAACAGTATAAAATCATGAGCTATTGTAACTAGTAGTGATACATTTGGATTTCCTTTTTCTTACTTTCTGTTATTGTAAGCTCCATCACATTTTCATTTCTCTGGACTTACGAAGGCTGGAAATGATGACAAATGCAACACAAATTCTTGAAATCAGCTGACTCCTAAAACGACTTGAAAGGGCTAAAAGTACCCTTATCTATATGCTACTGCTGATCTTGTTTTTACTGCTATTAAAAACATGACTTATGCTGATGTTGGTGATTTTTATATTCCTGGTATGACAGTCATTTCTAAAAATAAATAAAGTGAGATACGTTAACCTCTTTTTAATGCTAAATTTAAAAAAATCCAGATATTACTACAAGTTCAAACTTCAAGACTCAATACTTGAAGAACCATATGACATTATTAATTGATGTTTGCAAAACAGTCCTTGTAAATATTTAATTATAATTTTCCTCTCATTACTAACTGGAGATAAACATCAATTCCTGCTTTGAAATGTGCCTGGAGACTGATGGATAAACATTCTAAAAGTGAGTTATTTGTTAATAGCCTCTGAGAGACCTTTTATAAAAGACTGGGCCACTCTCAATCTGAAATTGAGAAATATTTCCAAACTGAGCTCTTATTTTTGATTAGGACTCTCATAAGTTTGGTATCATCCTTAGGATGCTGGTTTTACTAGCAAACAAGGTTGTCATCTCCAGCAAACAGAAAGATCACCCTAAAAGATATCTCAGAGCCTTTCCCATGTTTTGGTTGTATTTTTTGTTTGGTTGATTTTGTTTTGTTTTGTTTCGTTTTTAATAATTCCAGCATCCTGGTGATTCTCTATGTCCTGTATAACATCTTCTACCTTGGCCCCTATTTTTTCACTTTTTTCTAGAGTTGCTGGAAAGAATAAGACAAATTATGGAGTATATTAATGCAGTTGCCAGGCAGAGCTATAGTGCATTAATCTTATCTCAGTTTGGAGAAGCATTTCACTGCACACATTATCTGCCTAGTCACTTTAGATGTTTTGAGTATTGGCTTTCACCTGCAGATCCAGCAATGTGTAAGTTTCCCACAGGTTTCATCTCTCAGGATGTGAGGAGCACCACTGAAATTCAACTACTTTGCAATGCAGAAAAAAAAAAGAAAAAAAACCACAAAAAAACAAAATCCAACAAAAAAGCAAGCAAAATTAAGTGTTATCTTGAAAAAAACAACTTAGTTGGATGAAAAGTACAACAGGGTAAATCCATACCAATAAATTCAACTGCACCAGGGCAGTGTTGTTGGAACTTAGCTATTTTTACTATTAATTGGTTAGGATGGTCGATGAATTTAGCTTGGCTGAACTAGCTCTGTGTGAAACATTTCCAGGGCATTATTTGAACATTAGCATTGGCCAGGGACTATTCTCAATAAGCAGTTTAGATTCCAACCTGTTGGCTGCTCAAGGGGCGTAGCAGCACAGATATAGCCGAGGGTCAGAGATTGCATCTCGGCATTGCTTCATTTCCTAGCACAGATGCAGCCATGCTTCCAGACAGAATAATTGTGTCTTCTTGTCCAAGACTCTTATCCAGGAGAGTGAATAAAGCACACAGAATTGGTTTCGTTCCAATGCCCCCTGAGGAGGAGGCAGTCAAATCTTCTGGGATCAGGAAAGTAGCAATGCTGGACAGCCTAGGGCATGGACACTCTGTTGGCCTCTGAAGTCAACACCACTGTGTCAGTCTGCATCAGCCCAGGATATGTCCCACAGTGTTTCAGAACTGAGACTCCTACCAAAACCAACCTTTGAAGCTGTATGTAGTCTGTTCTTCTGCTCTACTCTCTTCTTTTTTGTTTCTCCCATAGGTAATAAATAGTTTAGGAAGCACATCTTGAATCTCACTATAGCAAAATGAATATACTGTAAACCCTTCGATGTATGTGAGTGCATTTATATTTATGTGCTTGTGTGTATTTCTTTTTTCTTTTTCTGTCTCCTTCCCATTTGTAGTTTGATCACTCATGGTTTTGGAACTCCTGCAATATGTGCTGCCCTAAGCACTTTCCAAACTGTTCTCAGTGAAATGCTGAACTACTTGGAAAAGCACACATCGCACAAAAACGGAGGAGCGGCGGAATCCGGCCAAGGACACGCCAACTCGGAGAAAGCCCCCCTGCGGAAAACTTCAGAGGCTGCTGTGAAAGAGGGCAAAACAGAAAAGACAGACTAGCTACATCAAACAGAATCTATTTCAAGAGAGTCTTGCTGCTGATATTTTTTTTAAATATATATATCATTGAGGGCGATTTATCTCCAGTGGACCAAATCCAAAAAAAAGGGGGAAAAAAGAAAAAAAAAAGAAAAAATAATTTAAAAAAAAAAGAAAAGAAAAAAGAGAAAGATTAAAACAGAGAGAAAGAGAGAGCGTGAGAGAGGAAAGTATTCAACCCTAAGAACAGCAGTGTACAGTAATTGTGTGATGAAATTGTCACTTTTTAAAAATTTATGTTGCTCTAAACTACTTTTTCGTGCACGTAGTATTTGATTGTTCTGAATGATACACTAATACTGTTTTTTATAAGCACTTCTGGACTTGGCTGAGGTGGCACGTGAAATTTGAAGCACTTTCTTCTCCAGCAGCACAGTTAGGGCCAGTTCATCAGTTGTGGGACATGCATTTCCAGCATCCTGGCTTTGCTTGCATGCCGGATAGATCGAAAGAAGGGCTTCCTCTGATCCATCGGAAATACCTGATCTACTCACCATTGAGAAAACAATATGGAAACCTGGCAAAAGAGGAATTCTTGAGTCATGAGATAAATGAGCCATTTGGTGTTGGGGGATGTTCATCCCCATGTGGGAATGTACAATAAAGCTGCACTGGAATGAGACCAGAACCTTTTGGGAATCTGTCCTGACCATTCAAGCAGCAGCCATGGTGTCTCTTGTGAAAAGAGCATGGTGGACTAAAATGAAAAAAAACCTTGATAGTTTCAATAAGAGCCCTGATCCCTCTGTGAACTTCAGATTAAATGACAGCAAGGGGTTCTGAACTCTATCTTCTCAGCCTCTGGTCCCACAACACTGCAACCTGCCATACCTGGGTCTCTGTTCAGTAGGATCGATGCAGGCAATCTGAGTCACCTTTTGTGTTGCCTTGATTTTGTGATGCTTTCTTTTCTTCAACAGCTTGTTTCTGCAGCTTTGCTGTCTTTGGAAATCCAGCTGAGGTGCAGAGGTCTAACAAAATCCACCACTTACAGAAAATAAAATAAAATCAAAGTGACAAGTAAGACAGATTGGCTTGGTTTACAGCAGCTAAGTGGCAATGGCCTTGCTAATGTATTTTTTTAAATGTTACTTTACCACCTACCACACATCCTTACACAGAAAACATTGGAGGTATTCTTTGAGCTCAAGTCTCTTTGAGTCAAGAGTCGTTTTCCAGACACATTCTGACTTCTACTTCCACAAGACTTTTATTCCATTCCTTTTCTTGTTTCTCTGACATTACTTTATTGAGAAAGTTTAGAAGGATTGGAATTACAAGGAAGGGTTATTTTGGCCATCTAAACTCTTTCTAAGATCAGCAGAACCAGATATTTTCTTCCAAGGGACAATTCATCTCTTTCTTTGGTAGGAAATAATATAGTTGTCCATGTGTACATATTTAGAACCATTTGAAAAGTTTTAGGGTATCTAAGACAGCCACAGAGTTTTTACATATATGACATGAAAACAATAGGAGACCTGGACTCTCCTGGAGCTGGAGGATCCAGGTCGTATTAGGTATCTACGAGTGACTACTTGACCTGCACACCAAGTGCCTAGGACAGGTAGAAAGGATCACCTTGAAATGCCTGTCTTTCTCCACAGATAATAGCTGGAATGGTGGCATTTTGCATTTTACATGGCTACAACTGAATTGACCACTCTCTGCTCCCTATAATCAGTGAAGAGAAAAAGGCAATTATAGTATGCAATGCATGTCACCTCAAAGTAATGACAAATCATGCCCTGAAAATGTGCCTTTTTCTCAACTAGTTGTAAAGGAAGTCAGAGATAAAAAACACTCATAGACATGTCTACACTGTAGCTTTCCAGAACCGGTTAACATGCATTGTATCTTGGATGATCAGCTTTAGACTTCTAAGCCTAGGGACTATGAAAACTTACCAAGGGCATTTACAGCTATGATGTAGGCAGTTAAACCGAATTAACATTAGCCTTGCTTTCCAAATGCATGGATGGAAATAGAGCACTTATGGCATGATGCTGTTCCTCTTGAGGTCAGTAAGGATATTGCCATGATGGTGAGGAAATACGTTAACAACTACTGAGTCCCTATTTGTTTGCATAAGGAAATATGTTAAAAAATAAATTAATTGATTCTATTATTTTGCCCAGGTTTGTCCTAGCACATGGTAGGTATGTAACTTAGATACCTACCTTAGTGCTACCTAGGCACCCTCCATGTATTAAGGGAAATGGATGTATCTCCATGGAACTCCATCTCCTGAACACACTAAGATCAGTTAAGTGCCTAACAGAACGTAAACTTTAATGATTTAATTTTTTCACTGCATCATTTCTGAAGTGCTAAAATCAAATGAATGATCCTCAAATATAACTTCAACAGAAACATTGTGGAACTGTCCTAGAATATTAAATACTTGAGTGTGAAAGTAGATAACAACAATTAAAAGTGAAAAGGAAACTCATTCTGCTTTTTTTTCTGTGGCCAAACTGAGGGAGAGAAAAGGAGAAGGGGAAAAAAATCGGAAGCTTGACTGTGTCAGATACATATTTGGCACATGAAAATGTACCATCAAGAAATTTCATTGTGGTCCTCTCCTTCAAGATGTGAATAAATTTAAATCAGGTTTTGCTAAAGGGAAATAAAGGGAAGAAAAATGTTTTTAAAATCCTTTTAATTTTATTTTTTTCCACTAAAATACCAATGTTTTGGAGAAGGGGGAATGACTGGCTGGGTAGATAGCTATGTGAACCTGTTGAGAAAGCAACATTTTATTATGATCAAATTTAAATGTCTGATACTGAAAATAATATGTGTACAGCAATATTTGATATATTTACCTTTTCTGAATATGGTCCAAGGTCCCAACAATAATTTATTTTAAGACTTGCATCTTTTATTGTTGATAATCACAGTGAGACCCTGCTCTTCAGGCAACAAATTATTTTTTACTTGAATTACCCTTTGACCTATTAATATTAATAAATCTGAGCACTCCTGAAGCCCCAGAACGTCCAGTTTTTGACTTGCTGACCTCTACAGCTTTTTTGTAAGGTTCAATACAAGTTTGATTCAACCTGATTGAACTGCCGTATATTCTTATCATTACGAGGCTACCTGCATTTACATCTCAGTTTTTCTGGTTTTTCCTTTAGTATGTTAGCACATTTTAAAGGTAAAATTCCTTTCAAAAGGTAGCTGTGAGGTTTTTTTGATATTCACAGGCTGTTATTTCTTTTTCTCTGTACTTAATCATTTTATTCAGATAAAAAAATTATTATTACTGCCTTTTCTGCTGAACTAGCTATCAACACAACGTGGTGACAAAATGCTTTTTGTTTTTCAAATTGGAAAATTTAGTGTGGTTTTCAGCAATTATTTCACTGATATTCCTGCTAAAAATCTCAGCCTGTGTTCTCATCCACTTACACCTGCACAATGTTCTCGTTGGGGTTTTCTGGTATTTTCTTAGTCCTTGTTTCAGCAGAAGTTTTGCCATCTCAAAGCACATGCACAAATTAGATCAGCTGAAAGGAAGGGCATAGTTTGAACTTAGTGAGTGCTTACTGGTAGCAAATTCAAGTATATTTGTACCTTTTTGTCTTTGAAATTAATCTGATCTGAAAAAAGTTCTCCCTTTGAGAGATCATGAAATTGTTTCTTCCATTCAAGCCAAAGAAATTGAAAGAGTGAAAAAAAAAATGCCCAAACCTCCCAAGCCAAAGCAATGGATCATGATTCTTGAAACCCGGAAAATAGATTCATGGCTCAATTGCTGTCTGGCTATTTGTATTGTTTTGTACTTCAGTCCATTGCTCAGCTTTGTAAGCATTACACCTTTCCCACCACAGATCTCTAAATACTTGAAGTAGGTCTCTGAACTTATTCTACTAAGCGCTGACACTTTTGACTCACAAAGATCAGCTACTTGGATTTATAGCAAATTACTTGTGAAATAAACACACTGACTAACCATATGCTTTTCTTTCTGGAGCAAGATTTTACTCACTGTGAGTACAAACAGATCATATGTTGTCTAAACTTAGAAGATAAGCTTCTAGCAGAGCTAGGAGTGACAACCTCCAACCTCTGCCCTAGGATCTGGATCTCTGTTTACACAGTCCTCTATTAGTATCATTATATGGCAGAGATGTGTAGCAAAGGGAGAACTTTATGCAGATGATGGGAACTGGAAAACCACTCATATGGCCTCTAAAGGGGAGTGAAGCACAGACAAGCAGTGATGACCCTGCTGCCTACAACTGAAGACTGTCAAGAATTTTGTCTTTCATGCTGCCACCCTAAACCCTAACTCCTTCTAGGTGTCATTCTGTTGCCTTGGAGAACTGGCACAAGGGGTGAATTTGGACCTTTAATTTACTTCTTTTTTAAAGATAAACTCCAACATTCACTGGGAAAAGACTTCAGCTCTCCAAATCAACAAGGAATCTGTTCTTTGAAGCTTCTCTTTAACTTCTCCTAAAAACGAATTTTAAAAATCTGCTACAAAGCAGGCACAATGTATAGTCCTTCCAAATCCTGGACCTCTGTGTAAATATTTCCCCAGCTCATCTCTTCCTTTGAATGTGACTCAGTGGCACAGCTGTGGCTCAGAAATTTGCAGCAAGGCTCAAGAAGGGCTGCTTTATTGTCCCATGAGCCAATTTCTCTAACTGCTTGTTTGTTTGTTTGTTTGTTTGTTTCCTAATACCAACAAGCACTTTTGGTCTTAGATGTCTTAGGTATCCAAAAGGGCTGCTGATGAATTCCAAGGTCATTTGATTTTCATTTATCCTTTGGAGAGATAGTTCTGCTGCTCTAATTCTTTATTTTTAAGGACAAGAATAAACAGCATTAATAGAAGACACAAGCCTGCAACACAAGGAAGAACCAATAAACATAATTATACAGGAACTGTATTTATAAAAATATCCTCTGTCTCTGCCCTCATTACAGGTTCAACAAGACTTCAAGTACAGCTGTGTGGGGAATGGGGGAGGAAGATAAAGTAATTTTCCTTTGCCAGGTGAAGGTCATTTGGAGAGGTCTAATCTTTTTTTATTGCTATTCTTTACTTTTCTTTATTTTGTACACTTAATTCTGTTCTGTACAGCAGCTGTTGTGATTGTATTTAAATGTGAGTGCTCACTTGGTCACCAATCAACAATGTCCTATTTATTGGTTTAGGATTTTGGTTTGTTTTCATTTTTTTTCCTTCCACTTTAATTAATTTATAATTCAGTGGTGAAAAACATAATCTTTTATATTTCTATTTCCTATACAAGCTACCTGTTTTACATGAGTCTATTAAGATAATGACCACATTTGATCAAACATTTCACGGCAATAAAATCTATGTTGATTTAATCCTGATTTGTCTCGTGCTTGAAAATAATTTCCATAGCTACATAAATGAGGGCAACCAAACCTGGCTAGAAACAAAATCTATGACATTACAGGACCTAGAACTTCCATCCAATACATGAGACATACAAAGCAGAGGAACAGCAATAATACTATTTCTATATTACAGTGAGAAGAGTATGTAATGAGAAGATTATCTCTGTCTTACACAGAGATTAAAGGTGGAGTATATCCCACCTAATTGTAACTACACTAATGTTGTGGTTTAGGGCTGGGTCGGCCACTAA